>NC_090814.1:14068645-14181028 GCF_000390325.3 Nicotiana tomentosiformis
AAATGGTGCTTGGGTGAGTCGAGGTTATTGGGCCTGGAATCCATGTAATTGGATTGGTATAATGTATGTTGGAGGAAGAATGTCACTAATTAGTTCAGAAAGCGGTAATGGTTCTTGTCGAGTAGCGTTACTCCATGAGTTATTGATTTGATTGGTGGTCATGAGCTTATATGCATCTCTTTCGTCGTTGCAATATTTCAAGGGTTGAAACATGGCTTATATGCGTCATGAGGTATATTACAGGCATCAATTTCATAAATTTGCAACTATTGTGGTTGGAGGATGTTACTATGGGCAAATGAGTTTTGTGGTGTATTGGGTGATTACAACATAGGTGTATGATCATGTTTTGGTATGACTGCTCGAGATAAATATGGTGTATGTATGCTATAAATGGACCTTATAGAGAATTCTGGATGTTGGAATTTGGTTCTATGGCTTTTGGGCTAAGGTACCAGGATGGATTTTCAGTATGGGTTGGGCTAATATGCTCATATGGATTATGGTGGCATGGGTAGGTGCCCGAGGTGTTATACAGTAACGTTTGGCAACTTTGGAGCATTCTTGGCACAATTGAGGACGAACGTATGTTTAAGTGGGGGGAAATGTAACAACCCGGCCAGTCGTTTTGGTTTCTAGCATGTCGTTCAGCATCTTGAGCCTTGAGTAGATTCACTTTATGTATTATGACTTGCACGTGTGGTTGGTTTTTATTTTTGAGGAGTTCAGAGTTGATTTGGAAGAATAATTCTCAATTCATAAGCTTTAAGTTAGAAGAGTTGACCAAGGTTTGACTTTTGATTAAACAACCTTTGAATCGTGATTTAAAGTTTCCAATAGGTTCGTATGATATTTTGGGCTTGGGCGTATGTTCAGATCAAGTTTCAGGTGGACCAGGAGTGTATCAGTGCTTAATGTGGAAAGTTGGCATTTTGAAGGTTTTAGAATTTTTTAAGTTTGATTTAAAGTGGACTTTGGTTTTATCGATGTCCGTTTGGGATTCAAAGCCTTGTAATAGGTTCGTACTGTGATTAATGACTTGTATGTAAAATTTGGCGTCATTCCAGAATGTTTTAGTGTGAATCAGACGCGTTCGGCGAAGTTTGAAGGTTTGAAAGTTAAAAGAAGGATTTTGATTGTCGATTCGTTGTTTTGATGTTATTCATGGCATTTCGAGCCTTTGAATAAGTTTGGATAAGGTATTAGGACTTTTTGGTGTTACTGGATGGGGTCCTGAGGGCCTCAGCTATATTACGTGATGGTTTCGGACCATTTCTCTTTGTTTTGCAACTGTTGGTTTTTGGTATTCTTAGTGTGCATCGCAATTGCGGATGGGGTGTCGCGACCGTGGATGGTAACCTAGAGCTGGGGACCTGCTATTCTTCGCATTCACGGGAGTGGCTCCGCGATCGTGTAGGTTCCTGGGCTGGGTCATCGCTTTCATGTTTGGTTGTACGCGTTTGCGAAAGGTTGGAGTCGGGTTGGAGGACGTAGTCTTCGCGAACGTGAAGGAATCCCGCATTCGTGTTGAGGAAGTTGGTTGTGTTTTGCAATCGCGAAGGTCTATTTAGTCAGCTAGAGATTTTCTTCTTTGATATTACGAGGCATTGGACCGCGATCGCAAAGGGCAACGCCTATGCAGATTATAAGGTTGCAAGTCGGGATTTTTCTCATTTCAACTCATTGCACTCTATGTTGGGTGATATTTGGAGCTCTTTAAGGGGAGATCTTCATCATCTATTGCAAGGTAAGTAATTCCCACACATTGTTAGCTAGATACATAGATTCTATATATATTTGAACATGAAAATTGGTAAAAATTGTGGGATTTTTGAAGAAAACCTAGAAATTGTATTTTTAGATTTTGACTACGAAATTGGACATGGAATTGGGAATAAATTATATATTTGAGTTCGTGGTGTTATGGGTAGTATTTATCTTTGAGAATTTTTGAACACTGGGCGTGTGAGCCCAGGGATTGACTTCGTTGACTTTTCTAGTGGAGTTGGGAATTATTATAAATTATTAAATTAGGAGTGTTTGGTTATATTTTGATTGGTTTGAATGTTCTTTGACTAGTTTTGAATTCGTTTGGCATTGGTTTGAGGAATTAGAGAGGCTTTGGGGTTGGTTATCGCAATTTGGAGTGAGGTAAGTCTCCTGTCTAACCTTGTGAAGGGGAATTTATCCCGTAGGTTTTTATTGTTATATACTACATGTTGTGGGAGCTACGCACATATGAGGTGATGAGTATCCGTGTGTATGCTAGAATTTCTGATTATGTTCGGGTAGACTTAGATTCATGACATGCTTTAGTTGTAGTATTTGAGGTATCATTGCATGTTTAAACGCTTTAATTTACATTGTAGCTTGAGACTAGACTCGCGTAGAGTAATGGACTTGCTATATTGGATAGTTGACGGGCTACTTGATTAGCTGTGTAAATTTTACTTTTGTTACGGATTTTTCCCTCATTGTGCGTATTCATCGAAGCGTTTTCTAGTATTTTATAACTCACATGTATATTCATAAGTGGGGTCAAGGACCCATTAATGACCCATTAAAGTTTAATATTCTAATCGGATCAGGCTAAACGCCTCAACAGTATTCTTATGGGATCGGGCCATTCTCCTCCGCAGTATGATGTAATACACTCTTATGAGATCGGGTCGTTCGCCTCAGCAGTATCATGTATCATATTCTTGTGGGATTGGGTCATTCGCCTCGCCAGTTATATGAAACACTCTTATGGGATCGACTCGCTCGCCTCGGCAGAATCGTGCATAATATTTGATAAGAAGTCTGTGTACCCGAGAGTTTTCTTGACTTGAGATGTAACATTTTGTCTCGTGTTAATCATTATGTATTCCATTCGAGGTAGTATCTGGTTATTGAGGACCTCGTGTTTATTCTTCTATTGAGGATCGTATTATGCACTTATATCTATTTCATTATTTTTTACCTGTTATGCCTCATATCTGTTCAATTCTGTTATGCCTAATTTATTGGACCACTAGTAAGTGTCAATGTCGACCCCTCATCACTACCTCTTCGGGATTAGGCTAGATACTTACTCCGTATGCATTGATTTACGTACTCATGCTACACTTCTGCACTAATTGTGCAGGTACTTAGGCATGTTCATTCAGTGGTCATCTTGGCGCATAGGCATTGTTGTGGAGGGGACTTTATGGTGAGTTGCATCCCATATTATGATCTGCAATACACAGAGTCTCCATCATATTCATTTATTTTATATCATTAGTTTTATATTTCATACAGATGTTGTATTAGTATGGTTCTTCCTAATAGATGCCCATACACTTGTGACACCAGGTTTTCGGGGTTTCTAGTGGATGCTCATAGTTATACCTTATATTATGATTGTCACTTCGCTTTATGATATGTTTACTTATCGGAGTTTTGGTAAAGTAGAGCATGTGTTTTCATGAAACCAAAATTTAATTCTATTTATTTAATGAAATTCCGGTTTTTAAATGCTAAAATGGCTAATTAAGTGGAAGTTCACGCGTTGGCTTGCCTAGTAGCATTGTTGGGCTCCATCACGACCTATTATGGGATTTGGGTCATGACAGCCTGCTCGGCAAGCCAACAACATATATGCGAAAATAAACTTCAATAATGATAAGAAATATCGTCAAATAGAGTAATAGTATAAATAAATGAAGTCAAAATAAGGATACAACTTAGAATCACCCCAAAATTCGGTATCACCGAGTAAATAAGCTTTATAGAATTAGTAAATACAAGGTCTCAGTCAAATAAAATATCGTTTGAAAATAAACAGCGATAACATGAAAATAAGGAGAGGGACTTCAAGGCCTACAAACGGAACAACGGTGCTACTTTGAAACCTCCAGCTAGTCCAGATCCATCTCACGAGCAACTACCATAATCAACAACACATGGATCTGCACATAAAGTGCAGAGTATAGTATGAGTACAAGCGACCCCATGTATTCAATAACTAGCAAGCCTAACATTGAACCGGAAGCAGTGACGAGCTTGGTAAGGTCCAATGCTTATCGTGAACGCAGACATTATATCGCCAACGGGTAGCTTTAAAGGACCTGGGAAGGAGGATGGGTGATTTGCTCTACGCGAACACAGGCAGTGGATTGTGAACGCGGGCACTCGCTCGTGAACGCGAAGCCTGGAGGGAGCATACTTCGCGAACATGTGAGTGAACTCGCGAACGCGTAGGCCATTTAGGCCGTTGTGTATCGCGATCGCGGCAGGCCCTTCGCGAATGCAAAGAAGGCCTGACGCCACTACCTTAAAACATTTCAAATACGGATATCACCCATTTTTCACCATCTTTCCATTTAAGCTCGGCCTAGAGGTGATTTGGAGGAGAAAATTCATCACCCTTTCATAAGTTAGTGTAATTTAACTAATTTTCTTCCATTTTCATCATCACCCATTATTTTCTAGCCTTAATTCTTATTCTTCCATGTTAGAAAACTAGGGGTTTGGGTAGAATTGGGGGGTTTTGCAAATTTGGAATTTAGACCTCAATTTGGGATCTTATGTCGAAACTAATTACATAATCGGGCTCGGGGTGAATGGGAAAATGGGTTTTGGTCCGAATCTCGGGTTTTGACCAAGCAAGCTTGGGGTTGACTTTTTTGATGTTTTGGGAAAAGTGTAAAAATCTTAACTGTATGTATTGTAATTGAATTTCCTAGACTTATTTGATGTTATTGAGTCGATTTTGGTTAGATTCAGTTGGTTCGGAGGTAGATTATAGAGGAAAGGTCCCGGTAGAGCTTTGAATTGATTGCGGAGTGAGGTAAGTGTCGTGGTTAACCTTGACTTAAGGGATTAAGACTTGTTTGCCTATTTTCTGTGTGTTTAATGTGTGGGTACAACGTATATGTGAGGTGACGAGTACTTATGCATTGTTGTTGTGTAAAAGCATGTGGTAAACCTTGTTTCTTTGTGATTTATTGCCTCTTTAATTATGACATCCATGCTTAGATTAGATTATTACTTATTTGATTGTTCCTACCATATTTATGGATTAATTGTGATGGTTGAGTATTTTGGAAGTTGCGGTTTGGTATCTTTTCCATGCCCCGACCTCGGGGAGCGCGACCGGCGCTCAACCGAGATACCCCAACCGAGCAAGCCTGTACAATACCTTCTACACAAACTTACTCATGAATAAAGAGGAGATACATTTCATTTATTATACAACGAGGAGGATCATGTGAACAACACCAATTCCTTATCATTAGTTACATCATTTATAAGTTCAAAATACATACACTTTCATAGTTTGAAGTGGAACATGTGATACAAATACAACATTGCTAGTTTGACTTCCCTAACACCAACATACCACCCACACTATGTCTTCGGAGCCTCTAATAGATACAAACAAATACAATGATAGTGCCTGCAACAAGGCCCCGGCTATACCTAAGAACATAATACACGAGGAACAAAAGATATATGACTCCGATATGAAGTGGGGCTCACCAAGTCAGCGGGGAAGAGGGTGTATCGTTATCAATGATCAAAGTTGCCTTATGTTGAACCACCTGTATCCATCAAAGATGCAGCGCCCCCGACAAAAGGGACGTTAGTATATATGGAATAGTGCTAGTATGAATGACTAAACACCCTCTCAATAGAACAAATGCTAACACAAGGAAGGATAATCATAAAGTCAATGAGAGCCTCAATCAATACCACAACATCAAGTTAGGAGCAAGAGAAGTTTTCAAGTAAATTTTCATATTTTAGGTTAGGATATCTTGGCCCCGATATACCACCATGATTTTAGCACGGAGTTCGATCACGGCTAGATCGGCTAGGCAGTCTCACCCAAAGACATCAACCACAATCACAATCATTATCTCAGTCTTAATCATTGTTTCTATCATAATCTCAAGAAAAATCACCACCATGTGTGCGGCATGGCGTCCGATCACGACCTGAATGGCTAGACCGTCTCACCACAATGCCATATGGATCGACATCACCCTTTTCTAGCAATAATCTCATCCCAATAAAAGGGAATATTCTGATCACATCAATCTCATTCCAATAAAGGGGTACAATCACAATTCACTCCTACATCGACACATGCAGTTTCGAGGATAGGTTATTTCAACCTGCCCTTCCTCGGTGATTAACGATACTCCCATGGTGTTCATTTATTTAAAGGACTGATAACTCATTCCATTAACTTTTATATATCATTCTGTTCATTGGCACCAATGGACAAAACACAATGTCACTCTTGGCACGTTGATCGTATTTCATATTTTATGTTCATCTCTTTCACTTTCAAACATCATCATGGATCATCAACAACAAAGCATTTCTATTTAATACTTTAGGTCCACATATGAGCAAATAATAATGTTAAGCCCATTGAGAATTCTTACACAATTTGGCATAATAACTTTCATTTGAATCACGACTTGAAGTTATAACATTTAGATATGCAACCCATGCTTCGAGCACATTTTCAAATAGAATATACCATAACAAGAACATTGGATTACATATTGAACATATATCTTTTGACACAAGGCTTATTCAGAATAATCAATTTATAATAAACAACTCGGGACTTACAAAGATACGTGAGGTTCAATTCTAAGAGAGATGTTTAGCCAACATACCTCGCCTTGAACTTTCCTTAAATTACTACAATGTTCCGAAAATCTTAGCCACTTCGATCTATTTAGAGATATAGCAAAATTGAACACAAATTAGGAAGGAGTTCATAGTTCCAGCTCATTTGAGCAGTTTATCAAACACTAGGTGTGCATTAAGGTTTCAAGGTCCTCCTATGGTGGATTCCTTCATCCCCAACCCAATATCTACCTTTTTCCAGCTCAACAACCTTCCTACAACTTTGTTGGTGCATGCATTCATAGATAACACCCCCACACCTAAGAATTACACTCCCTATTTATCCACCTTCTACCCTAAACTCGAAATTGAGCAAGAGTTGATGAACAATAACCTTAGGAACTTCCCCTCTCACTCTAGAGCACTCCCCCCACTCTAAATATCAATTTACCTTCCAAATAGTTTTCAACGACTATATATTGAAATAGGGCCAGGTCACAAAATTAGAAAAAAATAAGCCCCGATGCGATTCTGTAGTCCGCAAAATGGACCATATAATGGCCCTCCAGAATTAAGCGTTTCTGCTTCACTCTGCGATAGGTCTGTGGTCCGCATACCAATTCTGCGGTCACATAATAGATCGTAGAGCCTCCTTTCAAAATTTCTTATGCGGCATATGATGGGATCTGCGGCCCGCATAATGATTCTGCGGCCGCATAATGGCCGCATAATGGTCATCAAAATTGGAAAATCTGTCTGCTTTATTCTGCGGCCGATATGCGGCCCGCAAACTGGTTCTGCAGTCGCATAATGGACCACAGAACTGCCATGTTCTGCAAATACTTCCCTTTAACTCCTCTACGCACTGAGCAACCCCAAAAGTTTGTACCGTTTCATCCTCTAATGAGGGTCTAAATTCGCCATTAGCATTCAATATGACCAGACTGTTACTTCACACACCAATAGTTCCAAATTTTGACTCTCCCCAAATTCCCAAAAATTTCATTAGAGTTTTCCTTGTAACCGGGCCTATCCACGTGCCAAAGAATCATAGAAACTAATCCTAACAACATAACCACAAGAAAACAGTTTAAAACAATATGAAAACAACACCAACAACAAAACCATAAACATTGCATTACCAAGAAGGAGTATCCTTAACATAAGCTATACAGGGGGAACATAAATTTGAAAATAATTTAGCTCTTAACATCATCGAAAAAATTACATAGATATTCAATTATATTAGGGTACTTCTTCTTCATCTCCTCCTGGGCTTCCCGGGTTGCCTCTTCAACCTGTTGGTTTCGCCATAGTACTTTCACGGAGGCAATTTCCTTATTTCTTATTTTTTGGACTTGCCTATCAAGAATGGCAACTGGAAGTTTTTCATAGGTCAGTTCTTCATTAACCTCAATAGTCTCAACTAGCATAATAAGCGACGAATTTCCAACCACCTTCTTCAACATGGATACGTGAAACATCGGGTGCACTAAAGACATCTCTGGAGGTAGTTCGAGCTTGGAAGCCACCCGACCAATCCTATAAATGATTCTGTACGGTCCAACGTACCTCAGACTCAACTTCTATTTCTTACCAAACCGCATTATGCCCTTCATAGGGGAAACCATCAAGAATAACCAATCGTCCTCTTTGAACTCCAAATCCCTGCGACGAGTATCCGAATAGGACTTTTGATGACTTTGAGCAGTTTCCAACCGATACTTAATGAGCTTAACCTTCTCCATAGCCTAATGTAGAGTTCTAGTCCTATCAATTCCGCTTCCCCAATCTCTAACCACCGAATGGGAGATCTACATCTCCTACCATATAAAGCCTCAAGCGGTGCCATCTAAAAACTAGCATGATAACTGTTGTTGTAGGCAAATTCTATGAGTGGCAAATGATCATCCCAGCTACCGTTGAAGTCAAGAACACAAGCACACAACATATCCTCAAGCTTCTGAATTGTCCGCTCTGTCTGCTTGTCAGTTTGCGGGTGAATGGTTGTACTAAGATACACCTGAGTATCCAAACCTTGCTGAAGTTTCTTCCAAAAGTTAGTTGTGAATTGTGCCACTCAATTTGAGATAATAGAAACTGGAGTGCCATGCAACCTGACTATTTCCTTCATATACAACTGAGCATACTGCTCCCCAGTGTCGGTAGCCTTAATAGGTAAGAAGTGTGCTGATTTTGTGAGTCGGTCCAAAATTACCCAAATTGAGTCGAACTTGCGAGGAGTGAGAGGTAGTCTCACCAGAAAGTCCATATTGATAATCTCCCATTTCCACATCGGAATTTCTATGTTCTGTGCCAACCCACTGGGCCTTTGATGTTCGGTCTTTACTTGCTGACGATTTGGACACCTCGACACAAAGTCTGCTATACTCCTCTTTATATCATTCCACCACTAGACTTCCTTGAGATCATGATACATCTTTGTAGAGCCCGGGTGCACGGAATACCTAGAAGTGTGAGCCTCAGTCATGATTCTTTCCCAGAGTCCATCCACGTTTGGAACACGTAGTTGCCCTTGGTACCTTAGTGTACCATCATCCATGCCAAGAGAAAAGCCCATGGTCTTATATTTATGAATCCCCTTCTTCAATTGTACCAACAAAGGGTCGGTGTACTGCTTTTCCTTGACTTCCACAACAAGCGATGATTCAGCCCTATTTTGCATAATCACTCCTCCTTCACAAGAATCAGAAAGACGAACTCCCAAACTAGCCAACTTATGAACCTCCTTGGCCAACGGCCTTTGATATGCCTCCAGGTGAGAAAAACTACCCATAGATTTCCGTCTAAGAGCATCCACTACAATGTTAGCCTTCCCCGGATGATACGGAATATCGATGTCATAATCCTTGAGTAAATCAAGCCATCTTCTCTGCCTCATATTCAACTCCTTCTCTTTGAAAATGTACTGAAGGCTCTTATGGTCCGTGAATATATCAACATAGACCCCATATAGATAATGACGCCAAATCTTCAATGCAAATACCACCACCGCAAGCTCTAAGACATGTGTTGGATAGTTCTGTTCATGATTCTTGAGTTGCCTAGAAGCATAAGCTATCACCTTGCCATGTTGCATTAATACACACCCAAGTCCGATTCTTGAAGCATCACAATATACCACAAACCCATATGTGCCCTCTAGTAGGGTCAACACCGGTGTCATAATCAATATTGATTTCAACCCCTGGAAGCTCATTTCACAAGCATCTGACCATTGGAACTTAACCGCCTCCTGTGTCAATTTAGTTAACGGAGAGGCAAGAGTAGAGAACCCCTCTGCAAACTTCCTGTAACATCCAGCTAAGCCCAAGAAACTGTGAATCGTTGTTGGGGTAATAGGACTAGGCCAATTCTTCATCGATGACATCTTCTGAGGATCAACCTTACTTCCTTCTCAAGAGACAACATGACCCAAGAGCGTGATAGATTCAAGACAAAATTCACATTTTGAAAATTTTGCATACAACTAGTGCTGATACTGGGTCTGCAAAATTGCTATGAGATGATCGTTATGGTCCTCTCGACTTCAAGAATATACAAGGATATCGTCAATAAACACTATCATTAAAGAGTCAAGAAAAGGCTTGAAGACTCGATTCATAAGATCCATAAAAGCTGCCGGGGTTTATGTTAGCCCAAAAGACTTCACCAGAAATTCAAATTGCATATACCGGGTCCTGAAAACTGGTTTCGGAATATCCTGCTCCATGATCTTCAATTGGTGATACCCGGATCTTAAATCAATCTTGGAGAAGTACTTATCTCCTTGCAATTGGTCAAGCAAGTCATCTATCCTTGGCAATGGGTACTTATTCTTGATCGTGACCTTGTTGAGCTGCCTATAGTCAATACACATTCTCAGTGACCCATCTTTCTTCCTTACAAAAAGGATTGGTGCGCCCCAAGTTGACACACTCGGCCGGATAAAACCCTTCTCTAACAAATTCTTCAATTGTTCCTTTAACTCTTTCAATTCTGCTGGTGCCATCCTATAGAGTGGAATAGATATTGGCTGCATGTCTGGCATCACATCAAGCCCACAATCATTCATAACAGGCACGGACTTAAGTATATGTGCCTCAGCATCAGTGTCCGTAACCCAGACCAAATGGTAGATATACCCCTTGTTAATCATCTTCATGGCCTTAAGAAATAAACCTACCCTTTAGCACCACATCATGCCCCTTCCATTCAATCGCTGACTAATTTGGAAATTTAAACCTAATGGTTCTGGTTCGACAATCAAACTTAGAGAAACATGAATAAATCCAATCCATACCCATTATTATATCAAAATCAACCATCTCAATTCAATAAGGTCGGACATGGTGTCCCGACCACGCACTGTGACAACACAATACCTATAAACCTGCGCGAACTCAATAGACTTGCCAACTAGAGTAGATACAGAGAACGGCTCATAAAGTTGTTCTGGTCTATCCCAAATTTCATAGCAACATAAGGAGCGACATATGACAAAGTGGAACCGGGATCAATAAGAGCATATACATCATGGGATTGGACAGTCAATATACGTGTGACAATATTTGGAAAAGCCTTTGAACTCTGGCAACCCTTCATAGCATATAAACGACTGGGTCCCACCGAACTCTGTGTACTACCCCTAGCTAAACCACGCTCTGCGGGTGCTGTAGTGCCTCGAGTTAGAGGAGGTGATGCAGATGTAGTAGCTGCAGAACTGGCTAGTTATGTCGTACCCCTGTCCAAAACCTGGCAGGACGAACGACAATCTCTCTGGATGTGACCCCTTAATCTGCACCAATAGGCATATGGGTAGGTCCACGTAACAGACTCTTAAGTGTATCTTCCTGCACCTAGGGCATAGGGGCCTCCTCTGCTGCTAGAATCTCCCACCAGGCTGACCCTGCTAGTAGGATCCCCTGTTGCCCTAACCAGGCCTAAAATGACTCCACTGCTGTTGACCGGTCCCTGACGGCAACGCACTGACTGAAGACTGAGCAAAATACTGGGATGGCCCTGATGACCCTCCCCTGAATGCTAACCTACCATCACCACCACCCAAAGAACCTCCAAGGTTGCTCACGGTCCGGGCCTTGCTGATACTCTCTCGCTCCATCCTATTCTTCCACTTACGGTTCTCTGTAGCTTGAGAAAATGCCACCATCTTGCCATAGTTCATATCAGAATTCAAGGTAGATGTAGCGGCCTTATTAATAAGCAAGGGGCTAAGGCCCTACACAAACCGGCACACTCTTGCCTCCGTAGTGTACAGCATGTATATAACATACTTGGACATGCGCGCAAATCTCATATGGTACTCCCACACACTCATGCTACCTTGACATAAGCTCTCAAAATTAGCGACATGGGCTACCTTAGTCTCGGCAGGCAAGAATTGATCAATGAAAGCATCAGTGATCGCATTCCACCTTGCTAGAGGGCTCCCTCCTCACGGGGCTCCTCCCACAATTCAAACCAAGAATATGCCACCTCTTTCAGGCGGTAGGATTCCATTTCCACTACTTCCATATCAGTAGCACGCATAACCCGAAGAGTGTTGTGCATCTCATCAATAAATTCCTGGGGGTCCTCCTCGGGATTAGTACCCGTGAACACTGAAGGATCTAACTGAAGAAACTTGTTCACCCTGGAACTAGCAGATTCCCCTGGCTGACTAGAAGAAGTAGGCACAACATTTGATCTCTAGGCCTGAGAAGCCACTATGTGAGCCAACATTTGTATGGCTCCCCTAAGATCCCCCTTAGAAACATCGGGACCGGAAGTTGGGGCTGGAGATGGAATTGGAATATCAGTTGGAGGGATCATCGCACCCTCAATAGGTGTAGGAACTGACTCAGTCTGATCAGGTGCAGTAGAATCAGGCAGTGTAATAGTCGGGGGAATATTCTTACCCCTCGGGTGCTCACCCATATCATCAAGTAAAGAATCAACTGCCATTCCTGGGGTGGCATTGTGTAAGGACCCGTAAAAAAAAAAATTAACCAAAAACTCGGGGTTTCGTGGTGCCAAGTTAGATTCTTGCGTTATTACGGACTTACAGGAAAATGTTTCACAGAGGAACGCATTTCTGTGGCCCATTATGCGGCCGCATAATCACTCTGCGGACCGCTTAAAGGCCGCAGAGTGAAGCAGAAAGTTTGGCCAATTTGAGGTCAGCTATGCGGTCGATTATGCGACCGCATAATCGATATACGGACCGCATATTGGTTGCATACCTGGGCCTAAACGTTCAGGCCCCTGAGGGCTATTTCTGCGATCACTTTGCGGACCGCATAACCATTATGCGGTCGCATATGCGACCGCAGACCTGTGTCGAGGAACCTTTTTTCTTAATTTAAAACCCGATCCCCATTCCATTAAAACACCCCTTAAGTCTATTTTGGAGCTCATTTATGATAATTCTAGAGTGAGAGAGAGGGTTCTAGAGGGAGGGCCTAATTTTTATCAAATTAATCTTCAACCATCACTCAAAGCTTTGGAAATATTCAAGTAGGGCACCAAATTCTTCATCCTAAAAGGTAATACCTCATCACCCCAGCTCTTAATTTCAAACATAGCTATAATGGGGTACTAGTGTGATACTTCATGGGTATGAGGGTGGTTCATCTTGCATGCATATGATAAAGAGTGTGGGAAAAATAAAAGAGAACCATGAACGTCTTCCTAATTCTAGGTTCAATTTGTCATATTGCTAAAATAGATTGAGGTTGCTACGGATAATTGTAGAGTCTAAAGAAGTGCAATTGAGGTATGTATGGCTAACTCTCTTGTTCTTAGAATCGAACTCCTAGTGTCCGAATAATTGTTATAAGTTCCGACTTGATCATATTAGAATTGTTTGCCTTAGTGTGTTGGATTGAAAGATTCATGCTCCCTATTTGTTCTAGATGTTCACCGTGTCATCATGCTATTTGAGAACGTAATAATGATTTCCAAGTTCCTTCCCTTATGTGTGCAATGCCTTGTGTGATGGTACTTATCGACATGAATGATAATGTTACTTGAACTAATAAAAAGGGAAAGACTTGAATTGTAAAATGTGCCCAAGTGACAAGAACTACTTAATGAATGAGGATGTTTGTGCCGTTAATGAAAGATGGGAAAGAAATGTGAATTTAGTGAACAATTGAAAGAGGTTATGTCTCAAGTGAGATGGCTTAGCAGATCGGGCTGAGATCGGACACCATGCTGTACACATGGTGGCATTTGTGCTGGAATTATTGATTTACAATATGGATATGGATATGTCTCACTTGAGATTGCTTAGCCGGTCGGGCCGAGACCGGACTCCGTGTAAAAACACGGTGGCATTGTGAGTTGTGGCATTTGGCACTAAAGATTATTAACCTAAAAAGATGGAAAGATTGAATTGGAAACTATATGATCCTTACTTGGTGTTTCTTGTATTTCTGTGAAGCACTTATTGATTATTATGACTGTTTTCTCTTTGTTTCACTGTTCATTCTACTAAGATTGGTGTTTGCCTTACATACTAGTACTATTCGACAGTACTAACGTCCCTTTTTTCGGGGGCACTACATCTTTGAATGAATATAGGTGGTTCCATCACAGATAGCACCGATCGCAGTTAGTGGTGCTCTCTTTCTCTCCTCACAGTAGTCTTGGTGAGCCCCATTTCTTCCAGGGTTCATATAGTCCATCTTTTGTATAAGTTTTCACATTTTGAGGTATAGCCGGGGCCTTATTTCCAGCATTGTCATGTTGGTATTTTGTACCCTTAGAGGCTCCGTAGACGTTTATGTGGGTCATGTATGTATGTTGGGGTGGTCATGCGAGTTGTATTTTGGAAACTTAACTATGGAATAATGTTTATGATGAAAAACAAAATGAACTAGCAATGTTTATATATTTATATAACTGATCTCTCCCTTGTTTGACAAGTGGTGATGCGTTCCCTTTGTAGATTATGAATGAGTCGGGTAGGAAAGGTTTAATACGCTTGCTCGACCGGGTTCACTCGGTTGAGCGCTGGTCGTGCTCCCCGAGGTTGGGGCGTGACAAATTGGCTCCTTGGAAAGATCTTACTTTCTTCCTAGGTGCCATGTACTAAAACTTATAGCAATGCACGAGTTAGAGAAGGAACAATCTTACAATCAGCTTTATCGCACAATCAAGAACATCAAAGAAGGGTGTTATTCCTAAATCCTTAAGTAGCCTCCTAATTATATATGTGGTCAATAACACACTAATAAGAAGGACTCTACTAGACACAGCTCCGAGACATCCTAGGACAATTTAAAACCTTAGGCTCTGATACCAAGTTTGTCACGCCCCGACCTCGGGGAGCGCAACCAGCGCTCAACCGAGATACCCCGGCCGAGCAAGCCTGTACAATACCTTCTACCCGAACTTACTCATGAATAAAGAAGAGATACATTTCATTTATTAGACAACGAGGAGGATCATGTGAACAACACCAGTTCATTATCATTAGTTACATCATTTATAAGTTCAAAATACATACACTTTCATAGTTTGAAGTGGAATGTGTGATACAAATACAACATTGCTAGTTTGACTTCCCCAACACTAACATACCACCCACACTATGTCTACAGAGCCTGTAATAGATACAAAAGAGTGTGATGATAGTGCTGGCAACAAGGCCCCGGCTATACCTCAAAACATAATACACGAGGAACAAAAGTTATACGACCCCGATATGAAGTGGGGCTCACCAAGTCAGCGGGGAAGAGGGTGTATCACTATCAATGATCAAAGCTGCCTAATGTGGAACCACCTGCATCCATCAAAGATGCAGCACCCCTGGCAAAAGGGACATTAGTACATATTGAATAGTACTAGTATGAATGACTAAACACCCTCTAAATAGAACGAATGATAACATAAGGAAAGGACAATCATAAAAGCAATGAGAGCCTCAAACAATACCACAACATCAAGGTAGGAGCAAGACAAGTTTTCAAGTAAATTTCCATATTTTAGGTTGGGAGATCTTGGCACTAATATACCACCATGATTTTAGCACCGAGTCCGATCACGGCCTGATCGGCTAGGCCGTCTCACACAAAGACATCAACCAAAATCACAATAATTATCTCAGTCTCAGACATTGTTTCAATCATAATCTCAAGCATAATCACCACCATGTATGTGGCATGGCGTCCGATCATGACCCGACCGGATAGGCCATCTCACCATAATGTTGTGTGGAGTGACATCACCCTTTTCTAGAAATCATATCATCCCATAAAGGGGAATATTCTCATCACATCAATATCATCCAACTAAAGTAGTACAATCACAATTCACTCCTACACTAGCACGTGTAGTTTTGTGGTTAGCTTATTTCAACCTACCCTTCCTCGGTGACTAACGATACTCCCAGGGTCTTTATTTATTTAAAATATTGACAACTCATTTCATTATCTTTTATATATCATTTAGTTCATTGGTACCAATGGCCATAACACAATGTCACTCTTGGCTCGTTGGCCGTATTTCATATTTCATGTTCATCTCTTTCACTTTCAAACATCATCACGGATCATCAAAAACAAAACATTTCTATTCAAAAATTTAAGTCCACATATGAGCAAATAAGAATGTTAAGCACATTGAGATTTCTTACATAATTTGGCATAATAACTTTCATTTGAATCACGACTTGAGGTTATAACATTTAAATATGCAACCCATGCTTCCAGCACATTTTCAAATAGAATATACCATAACAAGAACATTGGAATACATATTGAACATATATCTTTTGACACAAGGCTTATTCAGAATAATCAATTTATAATAAACAACTCAGGACTTACAAGGATATGTGGGGTTCAATTCTAAGAGAGAAGTTTAGCCAACATACCTCGCCTTAAGATTTCCTTAAATTACTACAATGTTCCGGAAATGTTAGCCACTTTGATATATTTAGAGATATAGCAAAATTGAACACAAATTAGGAAGGAGTTCATAGTTCCAGCTCATTTGAGTATTTTATCAAACACTAGGTGTGCATTAAGGTTTCAAGGTCCTCCTATAGGGATTTCCTTCATCCCAACACAATATCTACCCTTTTCTAGCTCAACAACCTTCCTACAACTTTGTTGGTACATGCATGCAGGGATAACAGCCCCATACCTAAGAATTACACTCCCCATTTATCCACATTCTACCCCAAACTCGAAATTGAACAAGCATTGATGAACAATAACCTTAGAAACCTCCCCTCACTCTAGACCACTCCCATCTCTCTAAATATCAGGTGTTTACCTCCCAAATGACTTTCAACGACTATATATCGAAATAGGCTCATGTCACAAAATTAGAAAAAAATAAGCCCTGATGCGATTCTGCGGTCGCATTCTGCGGTCGCATATGCGACCGCATAACACTTCTGCGGGCCGCAAAATGGACTGCATAATGGCCCTCCAGAACTGGGAATTTGTGCTTCACTCTGCGATAGGTCTATGGTCCACAGACCAATTCTGCGGTCGCACAATGGACCGTAGAACCTCCTTTTAAAATTTCTCATGCGGGATCTGCGATGGGATCTGCAGTCCGTATAACGGTTCTACTGTCGCATAATGGGCCGCATAATGGTCCTCAAAATTGGCAAATATTTCTGCTTCATTCCGCAACCGATCTACGGCCTGCAAACTAGTTCTGCGATCGCATAGTGGACCACAGAACTGCCATGTTCTGCAAACGTTTGTCTTCAACTCCTCGACAAACTGAGCAACCCCAAAAGTCTGTACCACGTCTTCCTCGAATGAGGGTCTAAATCTGCCATTAGCATTCAATATGACCAGTCTATTATTTCACACACCAGCAGTTCCAAATTTTGACTAACTCCCCAAATTCCCAAGAATTTCGGCAGAGTTTCCCTTGTAACTGGGCCTATTCACCTGCCAAAGAATCCAAAAAACCAATCCTAATAACATAACCACAACACAACGGTGTAAAAAAATATTGAAATAGCACCGGCAACAATGCCATAAACATTGACTTACCAAGAGGGAGTATCCTTAACATAAGTTGTACAGGGGGAACATAAATTTGAAAATAATTTAGCTATTAACATCATCGATAAAATTACATAGCTATTTAAATAAATTAGTGTACTTCTTCTGCATCTCTTCCTCGGCTTCCCAGGTGGCCTCTTCAACCTGTTTATTTCACCAAAGTACTCTCACATAGGCAATTAAAACTTGTCTATCAAGTGGCGACTGGAATTTCTTCATAGGTCAGTTCTTCATTAACCTCAATAGTCTCAACTGGCACAATAAGCAATGAATTTCCAACCACCTTCTTCAACATAGATACATGAAACACCGGTTGCACTAAAGACATCTCTGGAGGTAGTTCAAGCCTGTAAGCCACCCGACCAATCCTCTGAATGATTCTGTACGGGCCAACGTACCTCGGACTCAACTTCCCTTTCTTACCAAACTGCATTATGCCCTTCATGGAGAAAACCTTCAAGAATACCCAAGTGTCCTCTTTGAACTCCAAATCCCTGCAACACACATCCAAATAGGACTTTTGATGACTTTGAGCAGTTTCTAACCGATCCTTAATGATCTTAACCTTCTCCATAGCCTAATGTAGAGGTATGGTACTATCTATTTTGCTTCCCGAATCTCGAACCACCCAATGAGAGTTCCATATCTCCTACCATATAAAACCTCGAACGGTGCCATCTGAATACTACCATTATAACAGTTGTTGTAGGCAAATTATATGAGTATCATATGATCATCCCAACTACTCTTGAAGTCAAGAACACAAGCGTGCAACATATCCTCAAGTATCTGAATAGTGCGCTTTGCCTGCCTGTCAGTCTGCGGGTAAAAGGTTGTACAAAGATTCACCCGAGTACCCCAAACCTTGCTGAAATGTTAGATGTGAACTGTGCCACTCGATGTGAGATAATAGAAACTAGAGTGCCATGCAACCTGACTATTTACTTGATATACAACTAAACATACTACTTCGCGGTGTCGGTAGCCATAACAGGTAAGAAGTGTACTGATTTCATGAGTCGGTCCACAATCACCTAAATCGAGTTGAACTTGCAAGGAGCGCGAGGTAGTCCCACCACAAAGTCCATATTGATCATCTCCCATTTCCACATCTGAATTTCTATGTTGTGTGCCAACCGACCGGGACTTTGACGTTCGGCCTTTACTTGCTAACAATTTGGACACCTCGCCACAAAGTCCGCTACACTCCTCTTCATATCATTCCACCAGTAGACTTCCTTAAGATCATGATACATCTTTGTAGAGACCGGGTGCACGAAATACCTAAAAGTGTGAGCCTCAGTCATGATTATTTCCCGGAGGCCATCCACATTTGAAACACATAGTCTCCCTTGGTACCTTAGTGTACCATCATCCATGCATAGAGAAAAGGCCATGGTCTTATATTTATGAATCCCCTCCTTCAATTGTACCAATAATGGGTCGTTGTACTTCTTTTCCTTGATTTCCACAACAAGCGATGATTCAGCCTTATTTTCCACAATCACTCCTCTTTCACTAGAATCCGCAAGACGAACTCCCAAAATAGCCAACCGATGAACATCCTTGGCCAACTACCTTTAATATGCCTCCAAGTGAGCCAAACTACGCATAGATTTTTGACTAAGAGCATCCGCTACAACATTAGCCTTCCCCGGATGATACAAAATATCGATGTCCTAATACTTGAGTAACTCAAGCCATCTTCTCTGTCTCATATTCAATTCCTTCTATTTGAAAATGTACTAAAGGCTCTTATGGTCCGTGAATATATCCACATGGACCGCATACAGATAATGATGCCAAATCTTCAATGCAAATACCACCGATGCAAGCTCTAAGTCATGTGTTGGATAGTTCTTTTCATGATTCTTGAGTTGCCTAGAAGGATAAGCTATCACCTTGCCATGTTGCATTAATACACACCCAAGTCTGATTCTTGAAGTATCACAATATACCACAAACCCATATGTGCCCTCTAGTAGAGTTAACACCAGTGTCATAGTCACTCTTGATTTCAACCCCTGGAAGCTCATTTCACAAGCATTTGACCATTGGAACTTAACAGCCTTTTACGTCAATTTAGTCAATGGAGAGGCAAGAGTAGAGAACCCCTCCACACACTTCATGTGCCAGCTAAGCCAGAAAAACTATGAATCTCTATTGGTGTAGTAGGTCTACAATCCTCAAACACATTAGCTTACCTCGGCACAACAAAACCTCGGGTTCTAGGTGAAATTTCGCGGGGCCTTACAATCTTGGAATCCTTATTGACGTAAAGTACATCCTTTGCATTATTTATCTCCCGAATATTTATATTCATTACTACATGGTAAAGGAGAGTGTTAAAGTATGAAGGGTAATGTTGTGCCATTTTATTACTTTATTTATTGATTAATATTAAGGGTGAAAAGTGGGTTGGGCCGGGCCCGAGATCGGCCTAGCCCCACGGGCTAAGTGGGCTAAATGGACTGGGACCGTTAGGCCCGCTAGAGTTGGGCTCGTGCCGATCTCGTGGGCTGTTTATTAGCTAGGAACCGTTATGACCGGGCCTGTTTGGACCGCCAAGAGACTAGGACTGGACCGGTCCCTTGGCAGGCCCAACGGATATTGCTTTTAAACAAAAAGAGTCATTTGGCTTTTGAGAAAAATAGCTATTGAGGGTTTAAAACATAGACGTTGACTATTTAAAAATAGCTACATTTAACCGCCCCCAACTTAGTTTTAACCCCATACTTTTTATTATTATACTTTTTCCCTATTTTCTACTATAAATACCCCCTAATTCTTTCATTTTCTTACAAAATCAATATCAATCTATCAAAATCTCTCTATAATACTATTCTATACTTGCTATAATTATTTACTTTATCAAACAACATAGTGAAACAATTGTGAGATTGCTACTATTACTTTACTTTATTTTGCTACTTTAATATTTTGCAATGGTGGAAGGACAAAGAAAAATACTTTTCGGTTCTTTCAAGGATGGCCTGAGATATTTTAACTATTCAAGCTTCAATTGTGGCATCGGAGAGTGCTTTCAGTCAAGCAAGACTTAAATCAGTGATTATAGAGCATCTATAAGGGAGTGCTTGAAAAAATCAGTACTTTTAAGAGATTGGATCCGTTCGGAAAGAAGAAATTTTGGACTTGCTGAATCACAACCAGAGGTAGACAAAGCTTACGAGTAAATGCTAGCTGAACTTACTGAGGATGCTACTTCGCCCGACAATGGAAGTGGCGATAACCAAACTACGTTTCTGTCACCACCAACGGAACTTTCTCCAAACCTTGATGGATTTATGAAGTTTGTAAGAGATAGCATGTAACTTGTATGAACAAAAATTGGTATGTATTATATAACTTGTATTTTGTCACATCTTGATTAATTCCTTTTTATTCTCAATTGTGGTATTAGCACCTTGTTGTGCTCATTCCATATGGGGGAGGAAGACTAAGAAATATATTGTCATATGTTTTATTGCTATAATAAAATTATAAGGCATTGCTTTGAATATCTTTTTATAATATTTTTGTCTTTAAATTTGAATTAACAAATTATGTCACAATTCTATAATAAATTTACAAGGCATTGCCTTAAATATTTAACATCTTTTTATCTCTAATTTCTATTTAGTTTTTTTTTTAAATTACTGCTTAGCCATTGGGCCCATTTAGCCCGTTGGGACCGCGGGCCCGGCCCGTTTAGCCCGAGACCATGAGTTCGTGGGCCCGGTCCTGGGTGATACCTACAAAAAGCATGTTTTGCCCGAGACCGTTTAGCCCGTTTATTTAAGGACCGGGACCGCGGCCCACAAAATTGACCCGTTAGGCCCGTTAGGCCCGTTTAGGGCCCAACCTGGCCCACTTACCACCCCTAATTAATACATAGTATGGAAGAGAGATAAAGCACGAAGGGTGATGTCGTGCCATCTTTATCAATTATTCATTGTTACTTGGGCAAATCGAGAGTAAAAGAACGAAGGGTGATGTCGTGCCATTTCATTCTACTTATGTCATCATTTCATGGTAAGAGTTAAAGTAAAAGAACGAAGGGTGATGTCATTCCATCATTATTCCGTATGTTTATCCATCTTTATTGGTTGATGATTTATTTGACTATCTTGTGTTTTCATTCGTGTCGTAGTTATTGCATATTGTCCCCCTTTGGCATGTCCCCTCCCAACTATACATATTAAATCTCTATTTGTTGTTGTTTGGTACATATATTTAAGTTTGCACAGGTTTAATTATGTGATTGTCCTGTCAAAGCCTCGTCACTACCTCGTCGAGGTTAGGCTCGACACATATGGAGTACATTGGGTTGGTTGTACTCATAGTACACTCTGCACTTCTTATACAAATTTTAGTACTGGTCCCAGTTGTACGCGATGTGCACTAGGTCGGTTTATCACATTCAGAGACTTGATGTAGATCTGCTAACGTCTGCAGACCTTGAAGTCCCCTTCCTCTTTCCTCTTTTACTGTTCATTTCATTCGAAACAATTGTATTTATTTGATACTATATTTGTAGAACTTCTATAAACTCGTGCACTTGTGACACCAGATTCAGGTTGTATTAGATATTTCATATGTCATGGTTTCTGCACTTTGCTTCAGAATTTATTTCAGCTATTTCAGTTTCCTTATTATTATTCAATTTGAAATGTTAAAAATGGATAAACTATTCTAACATTGGCTTGCCAAGCAAGTAAAATGTTAGGCGTCATCACGGTCCCAAGGGTGAGATTTTCGGGTCAAAACAAGTTGGTATTAGAGCACTAGGTTGCCTAGGTCTCACGAGCCACGAGCATGCTTAGTAGAGTCTGAAGGATCGGTACGGAGACGTCTGTACTTATCTTTCATAGGCTATGGAGTTTAGGAAAAACAAATGTCACTTCTTTCTTACTCTGTCGTGCGATTTTATTCTATCATTGACGATTGAACTTTTCTATTCTTGTTCTCTCGCAGATGGCAAGAACATGCACTACATCTACCGGCAGATAGGAGTCGGAGCCCCCTATGATAGCTATGACTAGGGGCAGAGGTCATGCTAGAGGCCAAGGCAGAGACAGAGGATGAGCTCAGCATAGAGCTCGAGCAGCAGCACCAGCAGTAGAGCCTGAGCTAGATTTTGATAAAGATGTTCCAACTCAGACTGTACCTATCGGACCAGCTTAGGTCCCATAGGGGTTCATAGCCACTCCAGTGCTTCAGGACGCTCTAGTATATTTGGTGGGCTTTATGGAGAGTATGGCCCAGATGGGTACCTTCTGGGTGTCACTAGCCATCTCTTGGGTTGCGGTGGCTCCCCAGTTTTAGACTCTTACAGCCCCGCTAGTTGGGGTAGTTTAGCAGGTTGTTGCGGCACAGGCCGGTTATAGGCCCACTTTATCTTCTAAGGCTATGTTAAGGTTGGATAATTTCACCAAGCTCTTTCCTATTCATTTTAGTGGTCCAGCATCTGAGGACCCACATGACTTTCTGGACCGTTAGCACGAGGTGCTGCAGAACCTGGGTATAATTGAGACTAATAGGGTCGATTTTGTAGCCTTTCAGATGATTGGTTCTGCCCGAAGATGGTTAAGAGATTATATGTTGACTAGATCAGTTGGGTTGCCTGAACTTACCTGGGATCTATTCTAATAGCTATTCCTAGATAAGTTCATCCCTATCACCCTGAGAGAGGAGTATTGCAGGCAATTCGCGCGACTTCAGTAGGTTTGTATGACTATCACCCAGTACGAGACTCAATTTATGGACTCGCCATGCCACTATCTTACTTCCTACTAAGAAGGGGCGAGTGAGAAGATTTATTGATTAGCTCACTTACACTCTCAGTCTTCAGATGGCCAAGGAGAAAGGGAGTGATATTACCTTCCAGACGGCCGTTGATATTGCCACACGTATCGAGTTGGTTCTTGTTCAGGAGAGGGGGCATGTGTGAGATAAGAGGTCCCGTCATTCTGGTAGTTTCAGCGGTGCCTCATCTCGAGGTAGGGGTGCTTTTGGTAGAGGTCATCCCCCCAGGCCATCTTATTCAGCGCTTCAGGCATCTCCCAATGCTTTAGGGAGCTGTGGTCCTTACATGCCTTATTTTGGATAGCCAGCCTACAGTGCACCACCAGCTCCTATCAGCGCACCTCCGATCCAGAGATATCAGAGTGGTTGTCTAGGTCCTCAAGGCCATTTCCAGGGTCAACAGTCACAGCAGACGAGGTTTTGTTATACTTCTTGTGATTCGAGGCACATTACTAGATTTTACCCCATATCACAGGGCAGCATACAGTAGCAGGGTTCTGATTGAAGTATACCGTATGGTGCCACCTGAGTTGAAGTAATTGAAGTAGCAGTTGCAAGTTTTGCTTTATAAGGGCTTCATTAGACTTAGTGACTTGCCTTGGGGTGCACCCGTGTTGTTCGTGAAGAAG
Organism: Nicotiana tomentosiformis; assembly: GCF_000390325.3. Taxonomy (NCBI): domain Eukaryota; kingdom Viridiplantae; phylum Streptophyta; class Magnoliopsida; order Solanales; family Solanaceae; genus Nicotiana; species Nicotiana tomentosiformis. The sequence goes on from NC_090814.1 coordinate 14,092,728, forward strand.
AATGATGGGTCGATGAGGATGTGTATAGACTATCGGCAGTTGAACAAAGTCACTATCAAGAACAAGTATCCGTTGTCGAGGATTAATGATTTATTTGATCAGCTTCAGGGTGCCAAATTATTTTCGAAGATTGATTTGAGGTCTGGCTACCATCTGTTGAGGATTAGTGCATTCGATGTCCCTAAGACGGCTTTTCGAACTCAGTATGGGCATTATGAGTTCCTAGTGATGTCATTTAGGTTGACAAATGCCCCAGCGACATTCATGGATTTGATGAACCAGGTGTTTAAGCCCCACTTGGATACATTTGTGATTGTATTCATTGATGATATCTTGATCTACTCCCGTAGCTGAAAGGAGCACAAGCAACATCTCTGAATTGTACTTCAAACTCTGAGAGATAGCCAGTTATATGCCAAGTTTTCAAAGTGTGAGTTCTGGTTAGACTTAGTCGCCTTTAGGGACATGTTGTATCGGTAGAGGGCATAAAGGTGGATCCTAAGAAGATTGAGGCAGTTCAGAACTGGACTAGACCTACTTCAGCTACAGAGATCCGGAGTTTCCTAAGTTTGGTGAGGTATTATTGCCGGTTCGTGGAGGTGTTTTCATCTATAGCAACCCTATTGACTAGATTGACCCATACTGGTGCCCCATTCAGATCGTCGAACGAGTGTGATTTGAGCTTTCAGAAGCTCAAGACTGCTTTGACTACGGCGCCAGTGTTGGTGTTGCCCACCTGTTCAGGATCCTACAAGGTATATTGTGATGTATCTCGTATTGGGCTCAGTGCAGTATTGATGCAGGATGGCAGGGTGATTGCATACGCGTCGCGACAGTTGAAGGTTCATGAGAAGGATTACCTTGTCTATGACTTAGAGTTGGCAACTATTATTCATGTGCTGACAATTTGGAGGCACTATCTTTATGGTGTGTCATGCAAAGTATTCACGGATCATCGGAGTCTACAGTATTTGTTCAAACTAAAGGAGCTCAACTTGAGGCAGATGGAATGGTTAGAGTTGTTGAAAAAGTATGATATCACCATTTTGTATCATCCCGGGAAGTCCAACGTGGTGGCAGATGCCTTGAGTAGGAAGGTTGTGAGTATGGGTAACCTTGCATATATCCCTGTTGGTGAGAAGCCACTTGCTGCAGATGTTCAGGCTTTGGCCAATCAGTTTGTGAGGTTTGATGTTTCAGAGCCTAGTCGTGTTTTAGCTTGCAAAGTCGCTCGATCTTCCTTGTATGAGTCCATCAGAGAGCATCAGTATGATGATCCCCATTTTCTTGTCCTTAAGGACATAGTGCGGCACGGTGGTGCCAAACAGGTTACTGTTGGAGATGATGGAGTTTTGAGGATGCAGGGTCATATTTGTGTGCCCAATGTGGATGGGCTTCGTGAGTTAATCCTTGAAGAGGTCCATAAATCTTGGTATTCTATTCATCCGGGTGCAGCCAAGATGTATCAGGACTTGCGGCAACATTATTGGTGGAGGAGGATGAAGAAGGATATAGTTGCATATGCAGCTCAGTTTCTGAATTGTCAGCAAGTAAAGTACAAGCATCAGAGACCCGGTGGTTTGCTTCAGAAGTTAAAGATTCCTGAGTGGAAGTGGGAGCATATTACTATGGATTTTATTTTTGGACTCCCACGAACTCAGAGAAAGTTCGACGCGGTATGGGTCACTATGGATAGGTTGACCAAGTCGTCACAATTCATTCCAGTGGCAGTTACCTATTCTTCAGCGTGGTTGGCTGAGATCTACATCCACGAGATCGTTCGCCTTCACCATATGCATGTGTCTATCATTTCTGATCGAGGTACCCAGTTCACCTTGCACTTCTGGAGGGCCGTACAACGTTTGTTGGGTACGCATGTTGAGTTGAGTACAACATTTCATCCCCAGACGAACGGACAGTCCGAGTGCACTATTTAAATATTAGAGGATATGCTTCGTGCTTGTGTTATAGACTTCGGGGGTTCTTGGGAGCAGTTCTTGCCGCTTGCAGATTTTGCCTATAACAATAGCTACCAGTCGAGCATTCAGATGGCTCCCTATGAAGCTTTATACGGTAGTCGGTGTCGTTCGCAAGTTAGAAGGTTCGAGCCGGGGGAGGCTTTGTTGTTGCATACAGATTTGGTATAGGATGGCTTGTATAAGGTCAAGATTATTCAGGATCGATTTCACATTTCTCAGTCTAGGCAAAAGAGTTATGCCGATTGTAGAGTTCGTGATGTTGCATTCATGGTCGGAGAGAGGGTGATGCTCCGGCTTTCACCCATAAAGGGTGTGATGAGGTTCGGAAAGAAGGGTAAGTTGAGCCCTAGGTATATCAGACCCTTTGAGATTCTTCAGAGAGTGGGTGAGGTGGCCTACGAGCTCGTATTTCCACCTAGTTTATCAGCAGTCCATCTAGTATTCATGTGTCCATGCTCCAGAAGTATCACGGTGATTCGTCTCATGTGTTAGATTTCAGCTATGTCCAATTGGACAAGGTTTTGACTTATGAGGAGGAGCCGGTGGCTATTCTAGCCCGGCAGGTCCGGCAGTTGAGGTCTAAGCGTTATCCTTCAGTTCGAGTGCAGTGGAGAGGTCAGTTGTTAAAGACAGCAACTTAGGAGTCCGAGTCGTACATGCGGAGTATATATCCACACGTTTTCACACGCCCAGGTACTTTTCTATGTCCGTTCGAGGATGAATGTTTGTTTAGAGGAGGAGAATATGATGACCCGATAGGTCATTTACAGATTCAACCCTACACTCTATGAACCATACCTTTTTAGGATTTGCACTGATGGGTTGATTAGAATATGTGTACCGGAAGAGGAACAAGGTGAAATTCTTAGGGCTTGTCATTCTTCACCATATGGTGGTCACCATGGTGGAGCAAGAACGGCGGCCAAAGTTCTAAGTTGTGGTTTCTATTGGCCCACTCTTTACAAGGATAGTAATGTAGTGAAAATATGTGATGAATGTCAACGGGCTAGTGGAATCTCGAAAAAAAATAAAATGCCTCCCACTACCATTTTTGGAGATTGATATCTTTGATGTGTGGGGTATTGACTTAATGGGTCCTTTTGTGAGTTCTTGTGGAAATACCTACATCTTGGTCACAGTTGATTATGTGTCTAAATGGGTTGAAGCCATTGCTCTACCCAACAATGAGGCGAGAAGTGTGGTTGCATTCTTGAAGAAGAATATTTTCACAAGGTTTAGTACTCCGCGGGCTATCATAAGCGATGGGGGGTCACATTTTTGCAACAAGGCTTTCGACACTTTACTTAGTAAGTATGGTATTACTTATAAATTCATGACTCCCTATCATCCATAAGCTAACGTTCAAGTGAAAGTATACAACCGGTAGATAAAGAGTATTTTGTCCAAAGCAGTGAATGCTAACCGGGCGGATTGGTCCAAGAAGCTTGATGATGCATTATGGGCTTATCGGATGACTTACAAAACACCTATCAGAAGGTCGCCATGCCGGTTGGTGTTCGGCAAAGCTTGTCATCATCCGGTGGAACTTGAGCACAAAGCCATGTGGGCGCTAAAGAAGTTGAATCTTGATTGGGATGTAGCCGCTAACTTGAGGGTTGCACATTTGAATGAATTGGATTAGTTCCGGTATCATGCTTATGCAAGTTTGTCCTTGTACAAAGAAAAGATGAAATATCTTCATGACAGATACTTTTGGAACAAAGAGTTCAAGGTGGGCGATCTCGTATTGTTGTTCAACTCGAGGTTGAGGATGTTTCCTGGAAAGCTAAAGTCTAAATGGAGTGGTCCTTTTGAAATTGTGGTTGTGACGCCTTTTGGTGCATTGGACTTGAAGAACAAAAGCAATGAGGTATTCCGAGTCAATAGTCACCAGGTGAAGCCCTATTTGGGAAAAGTTGGAGATGGCCACGTCGTGGCGGTGATTCATTTCAACTAATGGTATTCTGCGTCGTGCTGCGACGTTAAATCAAGCGCTTCTCGGGAGGCAATCCATATTTCTTTTTCTTTTCTTTTCTTCTTTTGTAGTTAGGTGTTATTTTTGTACTAACTGGATTTAAAGTATGCTAGAAGGATGAGCTTACATGAACGGTGGACAGAAATCTGGTTAAGTGTAGAAAATTGTGCGGTCCGCACATTTACAGTTGCTGCAGCATAAGCGCTTTGCGGCCGCACAATTAACTTGTGGACCGCAGAAATGAAAGGTAGAAAATGCCAACTCTCTGAAGTTGGTCTGTTAGAAAAATGGTCGATCTGCGGCTGCAACAAGGAATCTGCGACCGCAAACAAAATTCTGCGGACCGCTGATGGACACCACAATTGAAGCACTAGCTAATAGAGTGCGACACACAATTGAAATTCTGCGGCCGCACTTGCTCTTCTCTCCCTTAAGAACATTAAACATATAAATAGAGGGCTAGGATTACTATTACCCTTTTCCCTCTTTGAGCTAAAATCTCATAATCTTTTGAAGTTTCTTGCTGAGTCTACCTGTGCTTTCATACAAAATCTTTGATCAATCACTCATCACACTAACTCATTTGGTATTCTTAATAATCTTGTTAATTTCTCCCTTTTAACTTTTTGATTTTTCGTCAAATTTTAGGCCATTTATCAATAGAATTCAATTGCACATAATTGTGGGGGTATATCTATAGTGGGTCAACTAATACTTACTTATTAGGGACTAGGAAAACGTGTTTTCATGATTTTATGTTGTTGCCATGTCAAAAATTGCAAAACCTAGTTAGTCATACTGGCATGTTCGTATTTGTTTGAATTTTGCGGCAGCAAGAAATTTGTGCAGTCCGCAGAAGTTGACTCTAGGGAAACTTTAGTAATGAATGGGTCTGTGGCCGCAAGGAACATTGTGCAGACCGCGGAATTTCCATTGCGGTCGCAAAACAACTATTTCACTATCTTCAGAGAAGTGTACATATTTGTGATTCAATGTGCGGCCGCAAGACAAATTGTGCGGACCGCAGAAAACATGTTGCGGCCGCACATCAACCAATTCTCTATCATCAGAGATTTGGCATATTTTTGGTTCACGAGTTGCGACCGCAATGAAAAATGTGCGAACTGCACTACACAGCTATGACCGCAAGAGAGAATTGTGCGGTCCGCAAGGCCCAATCTGCGGTCGCAAGGAAAAATGTGTGGATCGTAGATCCCTATCCTGCAAGCATGTTTCAACTGTGTTCATCATTGTGTCTTCTAGTGTGTCCTTACATATCTCATTGTATGTATGAACTTGAATTGCAACTAACGATCACCTTTGCTTGGTACAGAAAATTGTTCAATCTAGAGGCAGAGGCGACACTTCGAAAGGAAGGGGTGAACCTTATCGAGGACGAGTCAATAGACCCTTACCTAGTGCCCAACAACATGAAATCAAAAAAAAAGACAGCATCCGAGAGAGGGAGAGGTGCATATCTCTCCGAGACGAGTTCATACGCCCTCTTCTAGGGACATATCAGAGGGCAACTCAGCCTCCGTTCAGGGACAACCAACAATACAGTCCAGGCCATCATGGAGATACCAATTGAGGGACAAGCCATCATCATCCCACAACACTTTTGAGGATTCAGAAAGTGCTAGTTAGTCTTTTGAGCCATCTACTACACCTGCCCATGAGGTACAAGAGACATCAGTTCAGGATATCCCCGATGATGGTAGAGTTGGAGATGTTATAGTTACCGGCCTTGAAAGGACGAAGAAGAAAGAGGTTTGGAAGGACCAGTTTGTCAGTTTGGCCGCCTTCACCAGCTTCCATCAATATATTGTGATTTACCTAGAGTTCAAAAAATGCAAGGGGTGGATGTGGTTTACCTAGAGTGTGGTGGATGCCAAGGAACATCTTGTCCGGAAATTCTACACCAATGTGGCGCATATCAAGAAGGGGACAAAGGTAACCAAAATGCATAACCTTAAAGTGAGATTTGATCAAGATACTCTCAACACGTAATTGGGTTTCGAAGATGTTGATCCGACATAATATTTAGTGAAGTATGTAATGGGAGATGAGGCCCGGCCTTTGTTACCAGAGATTCTAGCAGCTCCTGGGACACCACCGCCATGGATCATAGTAGGGGTTCCTATTCAGAGGAGCACTTTGAGCTTTGAGAAAAAGGGGTTGCAAACCTTTGTCTGCAGCAGACTGGACCTGAGCCAGAATGAGACCTATCTCCTGATTCCTCGGGCGGTTCTAGTTGCTTCTATCATGGCCGGGTAACCCATCAATGTGGGTGCCGTGATGTTGGCCAACATCTCTGTGATCGCCCGACAGAATGATTCTTCCTACCCGTATCCCAACACCATCACAGAGTATCTCACAAATGCGCGGGTGGAGCCAAGGGATTTTGATACAAAAGTGAGGCTGAAGAAGCTTATCTCCTGGTACTCACCTATGGATGCTAACAACCCGAATAAAAAAGGCCAATCATTGAGGAGCCTAAAAACACACACCTAAATTATGCTCGCTAGTCGAATATAGTATAGAAAATATCGTATCCACATGGATTGGATTTAAACAGTATTTTCGTAGCTTTTAGTTTTAATTGCTATCCAAGATGATCAATAATTTAGAGTTGTGTGAATTAAAACTAAAATTTACTAAAAGTCTAAACTATTGTCTAATGACAATCACAACAAAAGTAAGCAAGATGATATCAAAGGGAGAAAATAAGGGTTGATTGGATAGGTGCAAGATAATTGGCTGGATTTAACTCTCGTTAATTCACTTCTAATATTCAATTGAGTCTCTCAAATTCACTCAATTATCATTTCAAACGTTTAGTAGAAACTCCTCTCTCGATTAAGTTTCAACCTAACAATATGAACCAATTTATGCTTGATGAAGATATGCACAAATTCGTAGTGGACTGGTCTTTAGGAGAACCTCTTTCAATTATCCTCCTAACTAGGTCTAAACAATAATTCAACTAGACGTTTTCGATTACTAAGAAGAATCAATGAATTCAACCAACAAGATGATGCAAAAACATCACAAGTTATGCCTCTCTCGATTATATGAATATGTGAATATAGATGCAATAATTAAATCACCCAAAATAATTCAATACAAAAACACTAGAGTTAATATCCACAAACAATCATCAAAACACCAAACCCATCAGTCCCTAAAGAGAACTACTCCATAGATATGGAGTAATTAATCACAAATATAAAGAAAAGCATTAAACGATCAAAACTCTTGTCTTGAGTGAGGATTGAATTATGAATTCCTAGTGCTTTGGCTTCTCCACCTTCTCTCTAGCCTCCTTAGGTCTTAGATGTGTCAAAAGTCCAGAAAATACCGTTTTTCTATGTATTTATACCAAATAGGGTCGGGCCCAAATGAAATTACCCTTTCCTAGCCGAAATATGAAAACTTGCAAACTTATTGTATTTCATGCGTCACACTGTGCTTCGTAGGGTGCGTCGCATTAGCGCTTTTTCCTGACTGATCCCAAAAACCTAGTCTATGAAGTTTGACATTTTTTGTAGATTTTTAAACTGCTGTGTCGCTGTCACGACCTAATTTCTCCTACCGGTTATGATGGAGCCCAACATTACCGCTAGGCAAGACTACAGTGAACTAACCCCGTGATCCTTTCTTTTAAAGATTTAAAATTTGTTGATCTTTTAGCCCAAAGCCCTCAAGTGTCTACTAGCATGAATCACCAAGACCTGGTATCACAAGTGTATGAGCTACTAGTAGAATATACAAAAGAATACTACACTACTGTCTGAAATGAAATAGATAGAAAAATAAAGCAAAAGGAAGACTTCGGCTGCTGCAGAATGGGCTCAGAAGGCAGCTCACCGCAAAGTCTTGGAGTAGTCAAGGATGCGTGCCTGACTGATATCCAAATTCACCTGCCTCAGATCCTGCACATTTAGTGCATAAGTGTAGCGTGAGTACATAAATAAGGTGTACCCAGTAAGTATCTAGTCTAACCTTGAAGAGGTAGTGACGATGGGTCGACTTCGACACTTACTATGGGCAAACAATAAAATATGTGGAACTCTAATTAAACATAATATATGTAAATGACAATAGAACTCGAAGCAGGAAATAAATAAACAATCTTTTTACCGTTAGTAAATACCAAATCATTTCCCTCATTTAACCATTTAGCCTCCCAAGCCAATGAAACAATATCAAATATAATATGGCTTCCAGTATTATTACGCATGAATTATGTCGAGGACGTACGGCCCGATCCGAATATACATATACATATAATGTGTGCACTGCCGAGGGTCGAACGATACGAACCATAGATGCATCTATTAACCTACCGAGGCGAATGGCCCGCTCCCATGAGAGTAGTGGAAATTCTTACCCTGCTCGCGGAATATACTTGCGACGCAGTTGAACATAGAATTTCTCAAGTTATCATAATATCCTCAAATCTTTCCAACATAAGAAATTTAGCTAGAACCCTTAAAAAATTGAAAAATCCTCAACCTCAGCTCTTTTCAAAGCAATTAGTAAACATAATCAAATAACGGTGCCAACAAAGCATGGTGTAAACCTAAAACTACCCAGACATAAGCATAAATAGTAGCTACGTACGGACTCTCGTCACCTCGTGTGTACGTATCCCTCACAAATAGAAGCACATTTTAATTAAGTTCACCTATGGGGTTAATTCCCTCTTACAAGGTTAGAAAAGAGACTTACCTTGTCTCAAAGCCTACTTTTCGGTCCAAGATTGTGCTCGAACCCTCAATTCGGTGCCATACGACTCGAAACTAGTCAAATGTTATATAAAATGATCAATACATGTTCAAAAGTGCATATTCTAGCTATTAAAGTGACTACCCCAACCCCAAATGTAGGATTCCTATAATTCACCACCGGGCCCACGTGCCCGGATTCCGGGAATTTTTGAAGAAAGTTGTTACCCATAGCCTCATGAGCTCAAGTATATGATTTTCACTAAATACCCTAACAAATTTCGTGGTTAAATCCCATTTTTATCAAATCCCTTGGTTTTCATCTAAACCCGTGATTTTCACTAATTTACATGTTATAATCTACCAATGAACTATGTATTTAACTCACTTTAGGTAGAAATTTCTCACCTCAATTGGTTGATGAAAATCCCTCTATAACCAGCTCCAAAATCGCCCCCAAGAAGTATAAGAAATGAGCAAAAATGCTCAAACCCTGATTTGAAATAACCTACTGCCTTCAGCAATTTTTCGCACCTGCGATGCCTTAGCCGCATTTTTGGTACCACATCTGCGGTGCTTAGCTCGCTTCTACTGAGTTCCTCAAGCTTCCAAGGGTCGCTTATGTGGACGGAATTGCCGCTTCTGCGGCAAGTGTGTCGCTTCTGCGGCTTGATCCGCTCCTGTGCCCTTCGCAACCGCACATGCGCCTTCGCAGGTGCGCATCTGGACTCGCACCTGCAGTTCATGGCCATACATTCCCAAACTACTTCTGCAACCTAACCAATGCACCTGCGGGCTCACACCTGCGGCCCAAAGTTTGCAGGTGCCGCCACACCAGAACTGGTGCACCAACAGCCACTCAATCCGCGCATCGTCCGAATGGCACCCGAGGCCCCGTCCAAATGTACCAACAAGTTTGAAATCATAAAACGGACTCGGTTGCACCCTCAGAATGCATAAAACAACAACAAAACCAAGAATCACACCCCAAACCAAATTGAATCAAAATATGAACTTCAAGTTTCCAAATTGCTCCGAACGTGCCGAATCATGCTTAGACTACTCGGAATGACATCAAATTTTGCGTGCAAGTCTTTAATGACATTACAGAACTATTCCTGGTCTAGGAATCATGTTTGGACCTCGATATCATAGAAACCTACTCCAAACCAAATTTAAAGAACTCTAAAACCTTTAAAGAAGCAACTTTCACTATTAGGCACCGAAATGCTCCCGGTTCATCCAAAACCCGATCCGAACATACGCCCAAGCCCAAAATCATCATACGAACCTATTGAAACCATCAAATTCCAATTCTTAGGTAGTTTACTCAAAGGTGAACTTTAGCCTTTTTAACCAACCTTAAGGAACCAAGTGTTCTGATTTTAACTCGAACCCTTCTAAATCCTTAACTGACCATCCCCGCATGTCATAAAACAGTAAAAGCATGTACGGGGAGCCTTATTTAGGGTAACGGGATTCTAGAAGGCAAAACGACCGATCGGGTCGTTATATTCTCCACATCTTAAACAAACGTTCGTCCTCGAACGGGTCTAGAATCATACCTGGAGTGGTGAATAAGTGTGGATATATGATTCGCATGTCCTCCTCGGACTCCCAAGTCGCCTCCTCGACTGGTTGGCCCTTCCACTATACCTTTACCACAGAAATCCTCTTGGATCTCAACTGGCGACCCCGCCTATCAACAATGGCAACTGGCTGCTCCTCATAGCCCAGGCTCCCATCTAACTGAATCGTGCTGAAGTCTAACACATGTGATAGGCCGGCATGATACCTCCGGAGCATAGACACGTGGAAAACTGGATGAACTCCCGATAGACTGGGAGGCAAAGCAAGCTCATAAGCAACCTCTCTAATTCGTCTCAACACCTCAAATAGGCCTATAAACCTTGGGCTCAACTTGCCCTTCTTCCCGAACCTCATAATCCCCTTCATCGACGAGACTTTCAAGAGAACCTTCTCGCCCACCATAAATGGTACACCACACGCCTTCTGATCCACGTACCTCTTCTGTGTAGACTGTGCTGTGCGGAGTCGCTCTTGAATCAACTTTACTTTATCCAAGACATCATTTACCAAATCAGTGCCATATAACTTAGCCTCGCCGGGCTCAAACCACCCGATGGGAGAACGATATCACCGACTATATAAAGACTCAAATGGATCCATCTCGATGCTAGACTGATAACTGTTGTTGTAAGCACACTCAGCCAAAGGTAAGAATCAATCCCACTGTCCTCAGAAGTCAATCACACATGCTCTAAGCATGTCCTCCAAGATCTCAACTGTTCACTCCGACTGCCGTCAGGCTGTGGATGAAATGCTGTGCTGAGCTTTACACGGGTCCCCAACTGACTCTGTACTGCTCTCCAGAAACGCAAAGTGAACTAAGGGCCTCTATCTGATATGATAGAAACAGGCACACCATGCAAATGAACTAACTCTTGAATATAAATCTGGGCCAACCTCTCTGAAGTATACATAGTCACAACCGGAATGAAGTGTACCGACTTGGTTAACCTATCGACAATGATCCAAACTGCATCAAACTTCCGCAAAGTCCGCGGCAAACCAACTACGAAGTCTATAGTAATGCGCTCCCACTTCCACACAGGTATAGTCATCTCCTGAAGTAGGCCACCTGGCCTCTGGTGCTCGTACTTAACCTGCTGGCAATTTAGGCATCTAGATACATACTCGACTATGTCTTTCTTCATCCGCCGCCACCAATAATGCAGCCTCAGGTCGCGATACATCTTCGTAGCACCTGGATGAATGGAATACCGAGAACGGTGTGCCTCCTCTAGAATCCTCTCCCTTAAGCTATCGACATTAGGACCACATAGATAGCCTTGGAGTCACAGAACACCATCCTCGCCGATAGAAATGTCCTTGGCACTACCCTGCAGTACCGTCTCTCTAAGAACCATCAAATATGGATCATCAAACTGTGGAGCCTTGATCTGCTCCAATAGTGAAGACTGGGCAATGACACATGCAAGAACTCAACTGAGCTCTGAAATATCCAACCTCACGAGTCTGTTAGACAAGGACTGAATGTCCAAAGCTAGTGGCCTCTCCTCTGCTGAAATGAATACCAAGCTACCCATACTCTCTGTCTTTCTGCTCAAGGCATCCACAACTACATTCGCCTTGCCCGGATGATAAAGAATGGTGATATCATAATCTTTCAGTAACTCGAGTCATCTGCGCTGCCTCAAATTGAGATCCCTTTGCTTGAACAATTACTGCAAGCTATGATGATCCATGTAAACCTCACATGACACCCCATAAATATAATTCCTCCAGATCTTAAGAGCATGAACAATCACAACTAACTCTAAATTATGGACAGGGTAATTCTTCTCAGGGATCTTCAGCTGACGTGAAGCATATGCAATAACTCGCCCCTCCTGCATCAATACACAACCCAAGCCAATGCGTGAAGAGTCGCAATACACCGTATACATCCCTGAACCAGAAGGCAACACTAGAACTGGTGCTGTAGTCCAAGTTGTCTTGAGCTTCTAAAAGCTCGCATCGCAATCATCGGACCAACGTAATGGAACACCCTTCTGGGTCAATCTAGTCAAAGGTGCTTCAATAGATGAGAAGCCCTCCACAAACCGGTGATAATAACCTGCTAACCCTAAGAAGCTCCTGATCTTAGTCGCCGTAGTAGGACGAGGCCAACTCTGAACTGCCTCAATCTTCTTGGGATCTACCTTAATACCATCGCTTGATACAACATGCCCCAAGAATGCTACATAATCTAGCCAAAACTCAAACTTGGAGAACTTAGCATATAACTTCTGTTCCCGCAAGGTTTGAAGCACCACTCTTAAATGCTGCTCGTGCTCCTCCATGCTGCGCGAGTAGATCAAAATGTCATCAATGAAGACAATGACAAATGAATCAATATATGGCCGGAACACCCTGTTCATCAAATCCATAAATTCCACTGGGGTGTTAGTCAAACTGAAGGACATCACTAGAAACTCATAATGGCCATATCTAGTACGAAAAGTAGTCTTCGAAACATCTGAGTCCCGAATCTTCAACTAATGGTACCCCGATCTCAAGTCGATCTTAGAAAACACCCTAGCACCCTGCAACTAGACAAACAAATCATCAATAAGCAGCAACAGGTACTTGTTCTTAGTGGTGACTTTGTTAAACTGGCGGTAATCAATGCACATCCGCATAGTTCTATCTTTCTTCTTCACAAATAGCACTGGCGCACCCCAAGGCGACACACTCGGCCTGACAAACCCCTTTGCTAGCAGCTCCCCAAGCTACTTCTTCAACTCCTTCAACTCTTTCGGATACCATATGGTATGGTGGCATGCCTGGAAGATCAGAAGGAAACACATCGTAGAACTCCCGAACTACTAGTACTGAATCAATCATCGGAGTCTCTGTGGTAGTATCCCGAACATAGGCTAGATAAGCCAAAAAATTCTTCTCGACCATATGTCGAGCCTTCAAAAAAGAGATAACCTAACTAGATGCACTGACAGACGAACCCTTCCACTCTAATCTAGGCAAATGTGGCATCACTAAGGTAACAGTCTTAGTATGGCAATCAAGGATGGAGTGATATGGGGATAACCAGTCAATGCCTAGTATAACCTCGAATTCGGTCATATTAAGCAACAAGAGGTACGCTCTAGTCTCTTAACCATAGAATTTGACCACACAGGACCGATAGATCCAATCCACAACAACAGAATCGCCCACAGGAGTGGACACATAAACAGGAGTACCCAAGGACTCACGAGGAACATCCATGAAATGAGCAAACATAGATGACACATATGAATAGGTAGACCCTGGATAAAATAATACTAAAGCATCCCTACTATAGACATAAATAATACCCATGATCACGACATCTGAGGCCACTGCATCTGGTCTGGCTAGAAAAGCATAGAACCTAGCTGGAGCGCTAACTGGCTGGCCTCCGCCTGTCTAAACAGTAGCTGGCTGACCTCCCCCTGCCTAGCCTCCACCTTTAGGACAACCCCTACCCGCTTGCCCTCAGCCTCTGGGCGGTCGGATGGCTGATGCTGTAATCATGGGCTGATGGCCATGCTGTACTGCCTTGCCCGAAGTCTGGGACAAAACCTCTTCATGTGGCCCGGATCCCCACACTCGTAGCAACCTCTCGGCACAATAGACTGCTTCCCTGAAGTTTGACCCTGATGGTCTGAATACCCACTGGAAGAACCATGAATAGCTGGTGGGCAGTAAGAACTCTCTGTCATGTCACTGAAATAGGGTCGCACTGGAGCACCCCGAAGAGGTGGTGGTGCTGGATATGTGTGCCTACTAGGCTGACCCCTCTGAAACTGACCTCTACCCCCAGATGGGGCACCACTGAATCCTCCTGAATGACGGAACCGCTTATCCCGCGACATCTGCTCTCGATCCCCTTGACAATAACCCTCAATCCTCTAAGCTATCTCCACAACTAGCTGGTAAGAGGTTCCCATCTCAACCTCTCGGGCAATAGTGGACCAAATATCGGAGTGCAACCCCGCAGTGAACCTACATACTCTCTCTGTCTCAATAGGTAGTATCATCAATGCATGGCGACAATTTAGAGAATCTCGCCTCATAATTAGTCACCAACATCTGGTCCTATCAGAGTTGCTCAAACTGAGATCACAACTCTTCCCTCTAGGAGGGTGGAATATACCTGTCCAAGAAAAGGCATGTAAACTGATCCTAAGTCAAGGGAGGAGAACCTGCTGGTCTGCCAAGAATATGTGATTGCAACCATCTACGGGCCCTGCCCTCCAGTTGGAAAGTAGTGAAATCCACCCCATGTGACTTTAATATACTCATGTTATGCAGTCTGTCCCTGCAACCTATCAATGAAGTCCTAGGGGTCCTCATGTCGCTCACCTCCGAAGACAGGAGGGTGAAGCCTGGTCCATTTATCCAATAGCTTCTGCGGCTCGCTGTCCACAGCTAGTCTAGGATCAGGTGCAACTGATACAACTGGTTGTGCTCCGCCCACGGGTAGTGCACCTGGGGTCTGATATACGACAACTGTATGTCCCATAGCCTGGGCAGTAGGGGTCTGTGCCCCCCCTCCGGCTAAAGATGTGGCTGGGTTTGGTGGAAATAAACCGGCCTGGGTCATAGTATCTATGAACCGTAGCATACGGCCCATGACCTTCTTAAAGCCCGGTGCTGTCATGAAATCTACTAGGGCTCACTCTGCTGTGGGCACCTCGTTCTACTCCTCAATAATTGGATCCTATACTAGATCAGCTGGTGGTATAGTTGGGAAAACTCTGAGGCGTACTCGTGCCCGACCTCGGGCTGGTGCCCTCCCCCGGCCTCTGCCTCGGCCTCTAGTCACATGGGAAGCAGCTTCTTCCGGATATGGAACATCCGATGTGCGTTTTCTCACCATCTGTGACAGAATAAGAGAAAGAAACTTAGTACACGATCAACTGCATGATAGGAGATGAAGAAAGAGTAGTTTCCTAACACCCTATAACCTCTCGAAGATAAGTACGGACGTCTCCGCACCGATCCGCAAGACTCTATTTGGCCTGCCCATAACTTGTGAGACCTACGTGAACCTAGTGCTCTGATACCTTATTGTCACGACCCAATTTCTCCTACCGGTCATGATGGCGCCCAACGTTACTGCTAGGCAAGCCTACAATGAACTAACCCCATGATCCTTTCTTTTAAAGATTTAAAATTTGTTGATCTTTAGTTTGTGCATAAATAAGGAGTAAGAATTTTAATACAATGAGAGATAGATAAAATAGCCCAAAAACCCTCAAGTGTCTACTAGCATGAATTGCCAAGACCTGGTGTCACAAGTGTATGAGCAACTAGTAGAATATACAAAATAAAACTACACTACTATCTTAAAAGGAAACAGACAGAAAAATAAAGCAAAAAGAAGACTTGGGCTGCTGCAGAACGGGCTCAGAAGGCAACTTACCGCAAAGTCTCGAAGTAGTCAACGATTCGCACTGGACTGATATCCAGATGCACCTACCTCAGATCCTGCACATTCAATATAGAAGTGTAGAGTGAGTACATAAACAACGTGTACCTAGTAAGTATCTAGTCTAACCTCGAAGAGGTAGTGACGAGGGGTCGACTTCGACACTTACTATGGGACAATAATAAAATATGTGAAATTCTAATTAAACATGATATATGTAAATGACAATAGAACTCGAAGCAGGAAACAAATAAAAAATCCTTTCAACGTTAGTAAATACCAAATCATTTCCCTCATTTAACCATTTAACCTCCCAAGCCAATGAAACAATATCAAATATAATAGGGCTTCCAGTATTATTTCGCATGAATTATGCCGAGGACGTATGACCCGATCCGAATATACATATACATATACTGTGAGCACTGCCAAGGGTTATATAACACGAACTGTAGAAGCATCTATTAACCTGCCGAGGCGAACGGCCCGCTCCCATGAGAGTAGTGGAAATTCTTACACCGCTCGCGGAATATACTTACGACGCAGTTGAACATAGAATTTCTCAAGTTATCATAATATCCCTCAATTCTTTCCAACATAAGAAATTTAACTAGAACCCTTAAAAACTTTGAAAAATCCTCAACCTCAGCTCTATTCAAAGCATATAGTAAACATAATCAAATAACGGTTCCAACAAAGCATGGTGTAAACCTAAAACTACCCGGACATAAGCATAAATAGTAGCTACGTACGGACTCTCGTCACCTCGTGCGTACGTATCCCCCCCAAATAGAAGCACATTTTAATTAAGTTCACCTATGGGGTTAATTCCCTCTTACAAGGTTAGAAAAGAGACTTACTTTGTCTCAAAGCCTACTTTTCGGTCCAAGATTATGCTCGAACCCTCAATTCAGTGCCAAACGACTCGAAACAAGTCAAAATGATCGATCGAATCATTACAGTCGCACTGTGCGTTGCCCAGTGCGCCGCACCAGTGCATTTGTTCAGCAGATTATTTTTCCTTGAATTTTGATGCACATAAGTGATCCCCGACCCCCGACCACGATTCCATCTTATTCATTTGGGATTTTACTCAGACTTCAAAGCTCCAATTAGCTCGAATTAGTCCATAATATCTACAAATCTCGAAATTACTCCTACAAGGCATAAAATACACAATTAGTGCAAAACACTAGAAATTATTACTCACACGCAATTAAAGTACAGTAAATTGGAATGTAATAAGCAAGTAAAATATGAGATTATAGCCTACCATCAACTATCTACCACCACATGCCAGTCTGATGAGTCAGCTGTGGTAGTTACAGAGGGAATTGATGTCCCATATACTTTGGCCGAGACTTCCTCTAGTGTCGCAGTTATGCCACCACCATCATCCACAACCTCTTCTGTAGTTCCTCTCACAGGTTTCACCTCGGTTTTGATGTCGGTGCCCATGCCTACTTTCCCACTTTCTGCGCTGCGAGTCTCCCATACATTGGCGAGCCTCCATAACTAGATGCAGACAACCACTGTAAAGCTGTCTAACCTATCCAGTACTGTTGCAGCACAATCTTCAATTCAAGCACCTCAGATTCCCCCGGTAGTTCAGGAGACATTGAAGAAGCTCCTAGAGAACCAGAACACCATCATGACTACCTTGGTAAAACATGGGTCAGTGATCGAAGAGCTGGGCAAAGAAGTAAAGAAGATGAGAAAGTCCCAGGCCAGTAAGAATTCAGTGGACAAGCTCCGGAAGCAGGTGACCAAGCTTGCTGCAGCCAGAGACATCCCTTTTGACATGTTGATTGACCCACACCCTTCAGGCCCAGATCCTGCAGCACCATAAGCATCGATGGCACTAGCTGGCCAGTCTGAGGAGCCAGACTCTGCCACTGACATTGGATGATGAGATCCAATTGGATGAGACTGAGGGTGGTGACCTTGCTGTGGACACAGAGATGTCCAAGGAACCATATGGAGTTTTCTTCACTCTTTTCTCTCTTTTACTCTTATTTTGTTAAGCACTGGGGACAATGTTTATTTTTATTCAGAGGGATGAAGTGTATTTTGATGATATTTGGTACATTCTAAGACAATTGGCCTATAATAACTTGACATTATTTTCTTTCTCTTTCTAATTATGTATATATTCTCTATTTTTCTATCATAATGTATATTCAGTAGTTTTTATGTAATTAGCTTCTTTAATTTTGGTTCCATTATTAGTTTGTAATTTGAGTTAGTAGCTTCTTTGTTTGTCTTAGTAGCTTCTTTCTATGTTTTAGTAGATAATAAGCCTTTGGTTTTATTAATGCCACGGTTCTTTCCAAACGTAGTTTTTGTGTGAACCGGGTGACTCATCCCAATGATGGATGTCATGACAACCTTCTTAAGGGAATGAGTCCATTTTGGTGTTTAGGTAATAATAGTAGTAGTAGTAGTGAATAAAAAGACCTAATTAAGTCATGCCCATGCTTCATTTGGTACCAACACACTTAACGACGTGCTTATGGTAAGAAACAAGATTTTTAAAAGAAATAATTCTAGTTAGTAACTTTGTGACTCTTGTGTTGACTTTGGAAACCATCGAGTGGTATTATTGAACCATGGTGATTGTCAATCTTAAATGTGGTCATTGTGGGCCCTCGACTCTATCCTATTTAGCAATACAGTTGTATGAGGGGTGAGACACTTTGTTTCTAGTCCAAGTACCCGTGCGAAAGGTCTAGAACTTTCCCCGAATGTGTTTCTAAGCGAAATTCTAAGTTTTGCTTGGCTTGAAAAATGATTGTAGGCTTTCCTTGGCCCTTTTGAATTTTTTATTGCCTACCAATGTTGTTATACCTAGTAAACCCATTTGAGCCACGCGCCTTTCTTATTTGATAACCATGTTACAAGCCTTTACCAGTGTTGTCATGACCCTCTCTTGGCACCCGAGCTTTCCTTAACACTCCTGTGAAACAAATGGCTAAAAACGTAAGTTTGAGGGAGAGACGAGGAAATTGAAAAGGGTATCAAGGCACAAAAAGAGAAAATAAATGATGAGAAGGAAAGACAAGAAAATAAAAGAACAAACAAAAAATTGCAATAAACAAAGTGAATAAGTGGAAGAGTTGAAGGGATTCAAAGAGAGGTAATGATCCCAGACATGGAGAAATCAAAGAGGGAGAAAATAAATGTAATGATCAAGAAAGAGTGATGTTAAGTCTCTCTAGTTCCCCAAGGAAAAGAAAGTTCCTCAAAGAATTGGAAAAATGTTAGCCGAGAATAAAAAATGGAGTGCTTAAGGAAAGGTGTAACCACTCAACCATATTGTATCCAATCCTAATCCAAAAACCTTCATTACATCATGAAAGAAGTCCTACCCGATTTCAAGCCGAGTGAGCTTACATTAGTGGCGATCTATATAAGGGGCAAGCCTATGGTACTTGAAGCCGTACTTGCGACGTTCTCTTGGGAGAGATGAATGAACCTTTCCTAAATCTTTGGATTGAGTGCTAAATTTCTTAAGTGAGCCAGGCAACCAGAGAGTATAGGAGGATAAGTTTGGAATCCACAATGACTTACATGATAGAGAAAGAGTCCTTGATGTGTAAAGTCAAATTTTGATGCTCAAATGTCACTTTAGAACTATATATGCATAAATGTTTAACTTGTCGCCTTGTTGATAATACATAAGTAGTGTGGGCAATTTTGGTCCCAACTGATGTGTGGATGGCTCACCTTTGGCTCGCTGAAATGACCCTTAACCCTTTGGAGGTGGGAACTAAATTGTTTGCTTAAGGACAAGCAAAGACTTAAGTTTGGGGGAGTTGATAAGTGGAGATTTTGACTACTTATTAGCCCCTTTTAACTTTTGTTTTAGTCTAAAAGTATTGAATTGTGCTTCTGGAACTAATGAAATTGTGCAAATATTGCAGGAATGCTGGAAGTTGGGCTCCCGAGATGAAATCCGACTAAAAAAGGAGCAGTCTAAGCACAAGGAAATAAATGGGCACAGAAGCACAAAATGTGCGGCCTGCAGAAGAAATTGCAGACTGCAAAATTTCATCTGCGGCCGCAACCAAAGAGAGACAAATCTCTAGACAATTGTGCAAATTGCGGAACGCACATGAATTGTGTGGCCAAAATGCTGGGCTAGGATTCAGGATCACAGAGTATGCATATTTCCAAGTCTAGAACCTCAGTGAATTGCGGACCGCACCATATTTGTGCGGCCGCAGAAGATAGCCTTGCGGATGCAACCCTAACATTGCGGACCACAGAAGATTGTTTTGCGGCTGTAGTTCTAAATCTGCGGACCGCAGAAAAGCTGCTTCATGGCCGCAGTCCAGAATTGTGCGGCCGCAGAACTCCTACTCTTGTCAGATGAAGAAATCTGTGGACTGGTTTCACAAAATTAGGTCAAGTTTGAACATTAACAATTACTGTAGCCATTTTTCTTTGGCATTTTTTGAAGTTTACTTTGCTTTGGTGTATCTTACAATAGATTTAATCATTTCAAGATTTTATTATGAGTTTAATTAGTCTTTCTTCTTCATTTTCTTCAAACCCAAGTATGAGTAGCTAGATGTTTACTAGGGTTATGACCCAACCATAGTGTGTAAACCTTAAGGGTATTTAATTTAGTGCATGTTTATGATTGAGTGTTTATTATTTTGCTTAGTTCATGCTTTAATTTGAGGAATTAATGGTTGCAAATATTAGTTCATGCCTATTTGACTTAGTCTCTTCTTGAGAAAGAGAGACCTAGTCTAGGATAGCTTGGCTAACAAGGAATTGGGTCAATTGAGAGATTGATTTACCCAATTAAAGGGTTCAACCTAGAGATAGTAATAACCCGACTTAAGCTTTTATCAACTGTTTTGTGTGACACCTATTTGGTCTTGAGAAAACCAAATTGGTCAAAACCACTCTCTAACCGAGCGGTATTGAGTGGGTAATTTAGAGTGGATAGCTATAATACACCCCAATCAACAGAACAAGAATTAAAGTCTTTATCCCATTAGGCAAACATCTAGGTAATGGTCACAACCCTTGGCTTTTTATCAATTTGGAAAACCCCCCAAAATAATTATCTCTAGTCTTCTTTCTTTATTTCACAATCAATAGAGTAAAATTAAGGCTAGTCAATTACGGAATAGATAACATGAATCAATGACCCCAAATAAGAATACGTCAACAATGAACGGGATAATAAACTTCAATTAAGGCTAGTCAATTACGGAAGAGATAATAGAAATTTCAATTAAGTTTAAGCAATTACGGAAAGGATAGCATGACAATAAAAGAGGCAACAACTTCAGTTAAGTCACATAGAGTTTAATCGTCAATAAGGGTAGAACATGAATCAATTAATTCCAAATAATACACGTAAGGGTGAATTTAGTAAATGGAGGATTTAACATGACAATTTAGTCCGAGTACGTACTCGTCACCACGCGTACACGACCTTCACATGACACAATTAGCACAAATGATTCAAATTCTAAGGGGTACTTCCCCCACAAAGTTAGCCAAGATACTTACCTCAAAGAAGCTAGACCGATACTCTAAAATAATATTCTCGAGTAAAACAACCTCCGGACGGCTCAAAGTTAGCCAAAATAACTTCAAATCATAAAGAAAACTCATAGGAAACAATTTCGGATAATAAAAACTAAAAAGTCAACCCTTGGGCCCACACTTCAGAACCCGAAAAAATTCACAAAATCTAAACACACATTCGATAACGAGTTCAACCATACCAAAATTATCAACTTCCGATATCGAATCGCCCCTCAAATCCTCATTTTATATTTTTGAAAGATTTATACAAAATTCCCATTTTATTCCATTCAATTCACTAATTTAATGATGAAAATAATTATGTAATCATGAAATATAATCAATTTCGGATAAAGAATACCTACCCCAATCAAACACGTGAAACACCCTTCAAATATCGCCCAAATCCGAGGCCTCTAGTTCAAAAGATGAAAATGGACAAAACCCTCAATTTTAAAAATTATATTCTGCTGCCCAGGTTTAACACATCTCGATCGCAAAAATCAATATGCGATCGCGAAGAAGAAAATTACCAGTTGCCAAGAATGCACTACGCGATCGCGAATAAGGTGATGCGAACGCTGCTCAAGACTGCCTCAACGTACGCGATCATGAAGGTAGACATGCGAACACGAAGAACAAAATGGCCAACTCTACGCTAACGCATAAGATGAAATGCGAATGCGATGAAACAACATTCACATGTTCGCGATCGCGAACCATCCACTGCAAACGCGAAGAGAAAAAAAGACCAGTCACCAAAACAGCCTTCGCGATCGCGGCTTTACCTATGCGATCGCATAGAAGGACACCAGACACCAGAACTTCAGCATTCTAAAACACAAGAAAATTCCTCGTAGCCCATCCGAAACATACCCGAGCACCCCCAGACCTCGTCAAAATGGGCCAAAAAGTTCCACAACATAACGCGGACCTACTTGAGGCCTCAAACCACATCAAATAATGTCAAAACTACGAATCGCACCACGAATCAAACTTATAAATTTTCAAATTTTCCAGCTTCCAAAACTCGTGCTGAAACATATCAAATCAACCCGGAATGAGGTCAAATTTTTCATGCAAGACCCAAATGACGTCAAATTTTTCATGCAAGACTCAAATGACATAACTGAGCTAATACAACTCTCGAAATTGGATTTTGAGCCCAATAGCAACAAATTCAACTCCCGGTCAAACCTCTAAATCTTCCAAAACTTCAACTTTCCAATTTTCACCGAAATGCTTCAAATTACCTTACGGACCTCCAAATCCAAATTCGGGCGCACTCCTAAGTCCAAAATCACTATAGGAAGATGTTGAAATCATTAAAACTCCATTACATAGTCATCTAAACAAAGTCTAACTCCGGTCAACTCTTACCGCTTAAGCTTCTAAAACAAGAATCCTTCTTCCAAGTTGATCCCGAATCGTCTGGAATTCAAACTCGGCCACACACGCAAGTCATAACACATAATACGAAGCTACTCAAGACCTTAATCCACTGAATGAGATGCTAATTCTTAAAACGACTAGCCGGATTGTTACATCCTCCCCCTCTTAAATAAAACGTTCGTCCTCGAACGTGCCAAGGACCATTCCAAAGGCATCAAATCACTGAGTGCACTCACCATACATATACTCGTGAGTGATCACACATCACCCCAATCCACATAGGCCCGACGACACTATTCCGACTAAAATTTATTCCTTCCACCAATACTAGTAAGCCTTAGAACCAAATTTCTCACCATCCGATCATTTCCAAAAGAACTGATTCCTACATCAACACACGATATCAGCCTCAACCAGCTGCAAAAACTCATGCCTACACCCATCAGGTACAATCACACGACATAACACATCACACATATGCCCATAACAACATCTATGATCACAATAGCTGCCCATAATCAAATCCAGCACCGACAATTAACCTCATATCCGCTAAAACCCTGTGCTAAATCTTCACAACACTAACAACAATGCAAGAAACATGAAGACCTCATAACCATTCACTCGAATCAACAAGTCATATCTAACGCCATCTAGGCACACACCTCGCAGTATTTTTTAACTCCTCCGAAAGGAAGGATGGCAATTTGATCATTTACCCATCTGAGTCTGATAGATTCTATTTTTCTCTTTCTTCAATAGAAAGAGGCTAGTTGGTCTAACCACAGGGGTTCCCTCCTGCTTTCTCACCCACCGTAAACTCTTACTACATTCAATATTATCAAGAATATTTAGACCTTATAGCTCTCAATCAAACCTTTGATCTAACGCCAAATTTTACTATTGGGATTTCCTATACAGGCCTGGTCCTCAGGTTGATGCAATGTATTCCAC
Organism: Nicotiana tomentosiformis; assembly: GCF_000390325.3. Classification (NCBI taxonomy): domain Eukaryota; kingdom Viridiplantae; phylum Streptophyta; class Magnoliopsida; order Solanales; family Solanaceae; genus Nicotiana; species Nicotiana tomentosiformis. The sequence continues at coordinate 14,116,308 of NC_090814.1, forward strand.
CAGTTGACTGAAGACTTGATTATTGGTATATCAATAGCTATCGAAAAATAGCGTTCTTCGTTCCGTCGTCGATCTTCTAATTTCTTCCAGTATGCCGCTCCGCCAGTAAGGAGCGAAAGAACCAAGTTTTCTGTGGTGATGTCAGAATTTGCACGACTCGGTAACAGATCTCTTCTTCCAATGCGCACCCCTATATTATGGGTAACGTAGGAGACATCTCTATTTTCCCCCAGGGAATCTTTAAAATTTCGGCTGCTTAACTTTGAATTTGGAATGGAATAATATCGATTCATACAGAAGAAAAGGTTCTCTATTGATTCTTTAAAACCCAATAAACACAACACGAATATGACTAAATATACAAGGAAACACATGACAGGACTATCGAACAAGCCCGATAGGCACAACTCCCTACTGGTAACATACTATGAATCAATCCCATAATGGAGAATTAATGTATATGATCAAATCACATGGATCTCATCCTAATATAATTCCACTGTGGCCTGCAACCTGATTCAAACATATCAAATCACATGAAGACGCGAGGACCCCATCCTCAGCTCTGAATCACAAGTAGAATACACATCATACCAACCAGTGCCTCCCACTAATTCAATTTCCGCTAGCAAAGCCACAACACTTATTGAACTCCTGCATCAGTAGAGCATCTAAACCACAAATCATAACCAGCCACCTAGAAATCACATCAAAACTACCGTAGTGAGTGACAGAAAGTCACTTCTAGTCGCATAGCTCTGAATAATGAATAAAGACAAAATGATAGACATGGGCTACCACTATAGAATCTCCCAACATGGGTAAGCACATAAGCAGAGTACAAAATCACTGAACACACTCATATATGAAGCAACATAAAAGGACTCACCCCGATAAGTAGAACCGAAACAAAATATGAATGATGCACCTCTATAATAAATTGAAACCATACTTGTACGACATCATCTGCTGCAGTGGCCTCAACCCTATCATAGAAAGCACATCAACGGGTCGGGCCTCCCCTTTTGGGCCCCCTCTACTCGCCTGACCTACACCCCAAGCTTGCGGTGCAGGGATATCAGTAACTTGAGCAAAAATCATAGCGTGAATACCCCGCTGTGACACATCTGCCCGGAGTCTGGGATAATATCTCACCATGTGGTTGGTATCTCTACACTCAAAGCAACCTCTCCGCCGGCGTGGCTATGGAAGCTATACGACACGAGCACTTTGAGACCCATGGATATTTAAAGCTCCGCGCGAAGCCTGAAGTGCAAAATGAATTGGCTGACCCAAAAAACCTCTACCATGGCATACCTTGCCTCCAAAATAGGGACTAATAGATTCTCCCGGTCCACGAGGATTCTTAGCCTCCCTATCTTCTCTCTCTTGACCCCGCATGTCCCCTCTCTCTTGGTCCCATATGCCCTCTAATCAGTGAGCGATCTCTACCACCTACTGAAATAGAACATCCGTCTCCAACTCCCGAGCCATGCTGAATCAGATATCATGACTGAGCCCCTCAATGAACCTGTAGACTCGCTATCTAATTGTAGAAACCAAAGCAGGTGCATGTCTGGACAAATCACTGAATCTAACTGCATACTCTGACACTGACATAGTGTTCTGGTGCAGGTGCTCAAACTCTGTGCGCCACACATCCCGAAGGGTCTTAGGAACAAACTCTCTCAAGAACATTTCTGAAAACTGAGTGCATGAAAGTGAAGCTGCATCGGCTGGGCTACTCAACTCGTACGCTCGGCAACACTGATATGCCGCTCCCTTAAGCTGGAACGCAGTAAAAGCAACCACACTCATCTCCATTATACCTGTAGTGCAAAGAATATGGTGGCACTTCTCTAGGATCCATATGCATCCTCTGAAGCCAAACCACTAAAGGTAGGAGGGTAATACTTCTTGAACCTCGCAAGTCTAAGTTGTTCCTCCTCAGATGCTGCTGACCTAACCACCTGGAACCTGACAAACATGGACTCGCTACTCTGGAGTATGGGCAGCGAGAGTCCGAGCTCCTCCCCCGGTTTGTAAAGTATATGATGCAACCAGAATCTGCCCCACCTAAACCAATGTGCCAAACATGCCCAGGAACTGTGCTAAGGTCTTCTGAAGTCCGGGGGAAACAACAGGTGCCTCCGGTGCCTGTCCCCCAATAGAAGCTACTGGCAGATCCTTAACTGCTGCTCTGACAGGTGCTCTAGATGTAGCACGTGCTCCTCCTCGGCCCCTGCCTTTGCCCCGGCCTTTAGCAGCACCGGCTCTAGGGGTAGCTTCATCAATAACTGCAACTCGCGTCCTCACTATTTTTGAGAGAATAGAATGACAAAGGCTCAAACTCCAAGATTAATAAATCCGTACGATATGAATGAGAGAAGTCAAACTGTCCTAATAGTTCTGTAGCCTCTCGAAGATAAGTACATACATCTCCGTACCGATGCGAAAGACTCTACTAAACTCGCTTATGACTCATAGAACCTATGAACCTAGAGCTCTGATACCAATTTGTCACGACCCCAATTTCCCTCCGTAGGATGTCGTGATGACACCTAGTCTTAGGGATTAGGTAAGCCTAACACATACCGAATTAATAGCAAAATTCAACCAACAATAATTGAATATGAAATAGAAATCTCTATACTAAACTTAGAACCCTAAAATCGATAGTACAAGTCATAAGCTCTACAGAGTTTGCAAGAAAATTTCTAAATGCAACTATTTTCGGAATAACAATAACAGGTTTACCTTGAGTCTCCACAGTAATGCTCGATCGTCTAGCTAATGATCAACCAACTTCGAAATACCTAGATATGCACAAAAATGTACAGAAGCGTAGCACGAGTACACCACAACGGTACCTAGAAAGTATCAAGACTAACCTCAGTGGAGTAGTGACGAGGGACAGTCAAGACACCTACTGGACTAAACAATCTGAACAAGTAAAAATATAGAACTAACAAGGGACAATATCAATATAAGCTAGGCATGATAAAAATAATAAAACAATGCTTGTAATAGGAAACTAAAAGCAACTATTAGCAACGAGGCACAACAGGTAACAACGCTGTAGAGTAAGCTGAACACAGTCTAAGTCTGGTGAAACCAAATAAAGGAAAATAAGTAACAACTCAATAAGAACAACCGCTTTTACACCAGATTTATTCAAGAATTTCCAAGAGGTACCAAACCTCGTAATCACAAATCACGGGTCTCAATTCATGAATCCTAGTTACTTGGCATCTTGTGTCCACATTAAAATTCATAACCGCACGGATGATTCACGTGCTAAGAGAGTGAAAATATCTCATATCCGCATGGACCACTCATGTGCCAACAATAACAATTGACTCATGACTACACAGACCACTCACATGCCAACATAATAACTCTCACAGAGAAGGCAAGTACACGAGAATACATGTAAATGGTCAGAACATCAGAATTCATCTTCTTAAACTGATATAGGTAATTTATTTACGTGTATGCTTGTGCAAGTGTTCTACCACAATTCAAGTCAACAAGTAAGAGTAGAGACAATGAATGGCACATAAGAAACGATCACCACAAAATGTACGCGGTATAACTCACGCAAGGTAGGCACACCACTACACAAATAACAACAATAATAATGCCCCCAGGCATTCACAAGTCATCACAAATCATTCCCTGACATAACCACTTTGCCTCGCTAGGTGCGCAATAATAAAGCAAAAGCCCGCCTTGTCTCACCACACGCGCACAATAAGTTTCTCACCTTGTCTCGCCACATGTGCAAAACCACATATATATCCCTCCTTGTCACTCCGCATGTGAAAATATCAACAATAACAACAACACATACAACTCATGTGCGAACACCCCGACAATCCTCACAATAATACCACGTGTGCCAAAACATCACAACATAATAAAATGACTTTCACAATATCTGCCCATATGACACAACCTTTCCTCCAAACATTTTTAATACCACAACCACACATAGACCTCGGCTCAACAACACTGAGTACAAAAGCAACTACAACAATAACACGAGAATACGACAAGTAAATCAACACAAGAACTTCAGAACACTAAGAAACAGAAGAACGATCTCACAAATAAAGACAAAACATGGAATAATGGTCTCAACACGAATAACTCAACAAAGAAGAGATAATGCGTAATAGTGATTCCACAAAGTACAATTCGACGACAAGAGAGATAGCATGAATCAATGACCCCAAATAAGAATACGTCAACAATGAACGGGATTACAAACTTCAATTAAGGCTAGGCAATTATGGAAGAGGTAATAGAAATTTCAATTAAGGTTAAGCAATTACAGTTTGGATAGCATGGGAATAAAAGAGGCAACAACTTCAGTTAAGTCACATAGAGTTTAGTCGGCAATAAGGGTAGAGCATGAACCAATTAATTCCAAATAAGACACGTAAGGGTGAATTTAGTAAATGGAGGATTTAACATGACAAAACAACCTCATATCTAATGAAAATAAGAACCTAAGAGCCATAAATGGTCAAATTTCCATAATTTAGTCCGAGTACGTACTCGTCACCATGCGTACACGACCTTCACATGACACAATTAGTACACATTACTCAAATTCTAAGGGGTAGTCCCCCCCCCCCCTCCCCCACAAAAGTACGCAAGATACTATCATAACCCGAAATTCCCACCTTCGGGACCGTGGTGGCGCCTAACATTTCATTTTCTAGGCAAGCCAACGTTAGAATATAACTAGTCATTTTAACACAATTTTAAATTAATTAATAACAAAGAAACAAATACGGAAATAAAGTCTGAAATAAAGGGAATACTTCATAATACTAGCGATGTCTGAATACCATCCCAGAACTGGTGTCACAAGTGCACGAGCTTCTAAAATAATACAAACAAGGGTCTGAACAAAATAAAGTTGTCTGAAAGAAAGCACACAACTAAAATAAAGTAGAAGGGGACTTCAAAGTTGCGAACGCCGTGCAACTATACCTCGAGTGCCCACTAGTAGCTGAATCCGAGCAAATCTACAATACGCCGCTGGGACCAACTCCGAAATCTGCACAAGAAGTGCAGAGTGTAGTATGATTACAACCGACCACATGTACTTTGTAAGTGCCGAACCTAACCTCGACGAAGTAGTGACAAGGCTAAGGCAGGTCACTTACATTAACCTGTACGTAATAATAGTAATAACAACAATAATAGAAATAAAACAGGTAACTAATTTCAACAGTTGAAACCAACTCGGCAGTGATAACCAATTATTATTTCAATCAATTTCCGTTGCGACGTGCAACCCGCTCCAACAATATAATTCTTCACTAAATTTCCGTTACGGTGTGCAACTCACTCCAACAATATAAAATTAACAACTCTTGATTGTACTAAAATATTCCAATAAATACCATATTCAATAAGAAATTATTAGGCAACAAAGCATACAATGATTATAATTTATTCAAGAAACAAGTAATGGCAAGTAGCAATTAATTGTTGAAAATTAGGAAAAAAATTGGCAATTTCATATTTAGTATGCTAAATGTCAAGTAGCAATTAGGACACATAAATCAAATAAGCATGTAACAATTATTGCATAAATTCAAGAATTAATATTTGACAAGGAATATGAGAGAAACAATTATTATAACAATTAATTTGTGTCTTAAAACAATTTGTGTTTTTTTTAATAATTATGCAAATAATTAATTTGACAAAGTATAGGCACTCGTCACCTTGCCTATACATCGTTACACATGAAATTCACGTAAAAATAATTCAAGGGTTGTATTCCCTCAAATTAAGGTTAACCACGACACTTACCTCGATTTGCAACCAACTCAAGATTCCAATACACCCTTGCCTCGCAAATTAGTGTCTGAAAGCTTCAAATCTAGTCACAAACAATTCAATATCCTCAACACGAATCGTAGGAATTAATTCCATATGAAATTAATAATTTTTCGGATTAAAATCCGAAATTCATTTTAAATATTGAATGTGGGACCCACGTCTTGAATCTCGGAAAAACTCACGAAAATCGAACACCCGTTCCGATACGAGTTCAACCATACCAAAATTATCGAATTCCGACATCGGATAGACCTTCAATTCATAATTTTATATTTTTGGAAGATTTTATAAAAATCTGATTTTTCTTCCATAAATTCGCGGATTCATGACGTAAATGAGTATGGAATCATGAAATATAATCAATATAGGATAAGGAACACTTACCCCAATATTGTTCCAGTGAAAATCGCTCAAATATCGTTTTACTAGAGCTCAAAATCGTAAATGGTAGAAAATGGGGAGAAATCCCATTTACAGAACTTATGTTTTGTTTGCCTGGGTTTTTTACCTTATGCGATCGCGGACAATGCTTCGCGATCGCGAAGAACATTTTTAGGCTGCCCAATTTTTTTGCTCTACGCGAACGCGGAAGAGCTTATGCAAATGCGAAGAACCATTTCCCAGCCTTACGCAATCGCGTACTGCCTTGTGCGATCGCGTAGCACATATGGCATACCCAACTTCTGCCTTCATTCCTTCTATGCGAATGTGGCTTGGCCCTCGCGTTGGAGGTGCTTTGACTGCTTCCACTGTGCAATCACGAACCTTACTATGCGATCGTATAGTACAAATTTCATTTGTGACCATTAAGCCTTCACGATCGCGGACACAGTCACGTGATCGCATAGGAGGAAACCAGTAGCAGCAGGTTCAACGATTTCATGGTTCTGAAATGCGCCGATCATGATCCGAATTACACCCTAGCCCTCGGGGTTCCAAACCATATATGCACACCAGTCCAAAAACTTAATACGAACTCACTCGCGCAATTAAAACACCAAAATAACACCTAGAACTACGAATCGAACACCAAATCAAATGGAATTTTTAAGAAAACTTTAGAATTTCTATTTTAACAACCGGACGTCCGAATCACGTCAAACCAATTTCGTTTCTCACCAAATTTGGAAGACAAGTCATAAATACAGTAATGGAGCTATACCGCATTCCGAAACCAAAATACGGACCCGGTATCAACAAAGTCAAACATCAGTCATATATCTTAAGTTATTAAACCTTTAAACTTAAATTTCTGGCATACGTCCAAGTCCCAAATCATGATACAAACCTATTGGAACTGTCAAAACACTGATCCGAGTCTGTTTGAACAAAATGTTGACCAAAGTCAACTCAATTGAGTTTTAAAGCTCTATTTCACATTTTAATCAATTTTTCACTTAAAACCTTTTCAAAAAAATTACGGTCTGCGCACGCAAGTCGAGGAATGATGAATAGTACTATTTGAGGTCTCAAAACACAACAATAATTTATTAAATTTAAATATGACCTTTTGGGTCATTATATTCTCCACCTCTAAAATAAACGTTCGACCTAGAATGGAATTAGAAAAGTACCTGAGCTGGTGAGGGATATTTACTTCGCATGTCCGACTCGGACTCCTAGGTAGATGTCTCAATTGATTGACCTCTCCATTGCATCCAAACTGAAGGATAATTCTTTGACCTCAACTGTCGGACCAGCTTGGCTAGAATAGCTACCGACTCCTCTTCGTAAGTCAAATTCTTGTCCAATTGGACTGAGCTGAAATCTAATACATGGGACGGATCACCATGATATTTCTGGAGCATAGACACATGGAACACCGTATGAACCGCTGATAAACTAGGTGGTAATGAAAGCCTGTAGGCTACTTCGCCCACTCTTTTAAGAATTTCAAAGGGTCCTACATACCTAGGGCTCAACTTGCCCTTCTTTCCGAACCTCATTACACCTTTCATAGGTGAAACCCGGAGCAATACTCTTTCTCCAACCATGAATGCAATATCACAAACTTTACTGTCGGCATAACTCTTTTTCCTAGACTGAGCTGTGCGAAGTCGATCCTGAATAATTTTGACCTTATCCAAGGCATCCTGTACCAAATCGATACCCGACAATCGAGCCTCTCCCGGTTCAGATCAGCCAACGGGCGAACGACACCTCCTCCCGTATAATGCTTCATATGGAGCCATTTGAATGCTCGACTGGTAGTTGTTATTATAGGCAAACTCCGCAAGTGGCAAGAACTGATCCCAAAAACCTCCAAAGTCTATAACACAAGCGCGAAGCATATCTTCCATTATTTGAATAGTGCGCTCTGATTGTCCGTCTTTCTGAGGAGGAAATGTTGAACTCAACTCAACCTGTGTGCCTAACCCACTCTGTACACCCTTCCAGAAGTGTGAGGTAAACTGCGTACCTCGATCTGAAATAATAGACATGGGCACACCGTGAAGGTGGACAATCTCACAAATGTAAATTTCAGTTAACTGCTATGAAGAATAGGTAACTGCCACTGGAATGAAATGTGCTAACTTAGTAAACCTATCCACGATGACCCAAACTGCTTCGAATTTTCTCTGAGTCTGCGGGAGCCCAACAATAAAATCCATAGTGATACGCTCCCACTTGCAATTAGGAATTTCTAACTTCTTGAGCAAACCACCAGGTCTCTGATGCTCGTACTTGACTTGCTGACTGTTTAGACACCGATCTACATATTCAACTATATCCTTCTTCATTCTCCTCCACCAATAATGTTGCCCTAAATCTTGATACATTTTGGAAGCACCTGGATGAATAGAATACCTGGAACTGTGCGCCTCCTTCATAATTAATTCATGAAGCCTATCCACATTAGGCACACAAATATGACCCTGCATTCATAGAACTCCATCTTCCCCCACAACAACATGTTTGGCATCACCGTGTTGCACTGTATCCTTAAGGACAAGTAAATGAGGATCATCATGCTGCCGCTCTCTGATGCGTTTATATAAAGAAGACCGAGCAACTTTGCAAGCTAGAATCCGACTGGACTCTGAAACATCTAACCTCACGAACTGATTGGCCAAAGTCTGAACATCGACAGCTAATGGCCTCTCACCAGTCGGAATATACGCAAGGCTACCTATACATACAACCTTTCTACCTAAAGCATCGGCCACCACATTGGCCTTTTCGGGGTGATACAAAATGGTGATATCATAGTCTTTCAACAGCTCCAACCATCTTCTCTGCCTCAAATTGAGATATTTTTGTTTGAACAGATACTGTAGGCTATGATGATCAGTAAATACCTCACATGAGACACCGTAAAGGTAATGCCTCCAAATCTTCAGCGCATGAATAATGGTTGCCAATTCTAAGTCATGAACAAGATAATTCTTCTCATGAACTTTCAATTGCCGCGACGCATATGCAATCACCCCTGCCATCTTACATCAATATTGCACCAAGCCCAACGCGGGATGCATTGCAATATTCTGTATAAGATCCTAAACCTGTGGGTAATACCAACACCGGCACCGTAGTCAAATCAGTCTTGAGCTTCTAAAAGTTCAAATCACACTCGTCTGACCATCCGAATGGAACACCTTTCTGGGTTAGTCTCGTCAATGGGCTTGCTATAGATGGAAACCCTTCCATGAACCGGCGATAATAACCTGCCAAACCCAGAAAACTCCGTATCTCTGTAACTGAAGTAGGCCTAGGCCAGTTTTGAACTGCCTCAATCTTCTTAGGATTCACTTTTATACCTTCTGCCGATACAACATGCCCCAAAAAGGCAACTTAGTTTAACCAAAACTCACATTTTGAAAGTTTGGCATATAACTGATTTTTCTTCAAAGTCTGAAGCACAATTCGAAGATGTTGCTCATGCTCCTCTCGACTGCTGGAGTAAATCAAGATTTCATCAATGAATACAACCACAAATGAATCCAGATAGGGCTTGAACACCCGATTCATCAAATCCATAAATGTTGCTGGGGCATTTGTCAGCCCAAATGACATCACTAGGAATTCGTAATGCCCATACCGAGTTCGAAAAGCTGTCTTAGTGACATCAGATGCCCAAATCTTCAACTAATGGTAACCAGACCTCAAGTCGATTTTTGAAAATACCTTGGCACCCTGAAGCTGAACGAATAAGTCATCAATTCTTGGCAACAAATACTTATTTTTTATAGTGGCCTTGTTCAACTGCTGATAATCTATACACATCCTCACAAAGCCATATTTCTTCTTTACAAATAGTACTGGTGTACCCTAGGGCGAGACACTGGGTCTAATGAATCCCTGATCAAGCAAGTCTTGTAATTTCTCCTTCAATTCTTTCAACTCCGTCAGGGCCATACGGTATGGTGAGATAGAAATGCGATGAGTGCCCAGAGCTAAATCAATACAGAAGTCAATACCTCTGTCGGGAGGTATCCCCGAAAGATCTGCAGGAAATACATTTGGAAATTCACGGACAAATGGAACTGAATCCATAAAAGGAACATCCGCACTAGAATCGCGAATATGAGCCAAATAAGCTAGACAGCCTTTCTCGACTATGCAAGAACCTTTACATAAGAGATAAACCTGCTGGTAGAATGGCCAAGAGTCCCTTTACACTCTATTTGAGGTAACCCCTGCATGGCTACGGTCACCATTTTGGCATCACAATCCAATATAGCATGATAAGGTGAGAGCCAATCCATACCCAAGATAACATCAAAATCTACCATGTCAAGAAGTAGAAGATCCATACTAGTCATAATACTCCCAATAGTAACCACACACGAACGATAGACGTGATCTACTACAACAGAATCTCTCATCGGTGTGGACACACACATAGAAACACTCAGAGAATCACGAGGCACAACCAAATATGAAGCAAAATAGGAGGACCCATAAGAATAAATAGATCCTGGATCAAATAGAACTGACGCATCTCTATGGCAAACTGCAAAAATACCTATGATCATTGCATTGGATGACTCGGCCTCAGGCCTAGCTAGAAAAGCATAAAATCAGGGCTGGGCCCCACCACCATGAATCGCGTCTCTAGGACGGCCTCTAACTGGCTGACATCCATCTCTAACAGCCTGACCTCTACCTCTAATGGCCTGACCTCCACCTCTAGCTGCCTGACCACTACCTCTAGCTGGCTGAGTAGGCGGTGAAGTAACCGGTACCGGTATGATGGCACGAGAATCCTGCCGAGATCTGTTACTCGACAACCTAGGGTAATACCTCATGAAGTGACCAATGTTCCCACACTCATAACACCCATCCTGCTGCCGTGGCTGCTGAAGCAGACCCGAATGGGCTGGATAACCGTTGTAGTGACTTTGGAGTGGTGGTGCACTAATAGGAGCTGAACGTACACTAAATGTTGGCTTCCCAGAGTAAGGCATAATAGGACCGTGACTCCCTAAAGCACCGTGAGATGCCTGTAGTGCTGAATGAAACGGCCTGGGAGGATGACCCCTACCAAAATTACCCCTACCTCCAGATGAGGCACCACTGAACCCACCAAACTCACGAGGCCTCTTATCAGACCCCTGCCCTCTCTCCTGTGCAAGAACCATCTCGATCCTCCTAGAAACATTAGCAGCAGCCTGAAAGGAAATCCTTCTGATCTCCTTGGCCATCTAAAGCCTGATAGGGTGAGTGAGTCCATCAATAAACCTCCTCACCCTCTATCCCTCAATAGGAATTAAAAGGTGAGCATGATGGGCTAAATCCACAAAACGGGTCTCGTACTGGGTAACAGTCATACTGCCCTATTGTAGATGCTCAAATTGCCTGCGGTAATCCTCTCTCAATGTGATAGGGAGGAACTTTTCTTGAAATAGCCGTGAGAACGGATCCCAGGTCAATAGAGGTGATCCAACTGGTCTGGTCAACGTATAATCTCTCTACCACTTCGTGGCGGAACTCGTCATCTGAAATATAGCAAAATCGACCCTATTGGTCTCAACTATACCCATGGTCCGCAATACCTCATGGCAGTGGTCAAGATAATCGTGTGGGTCCTCAAAAGGTGTACCACTAAAGTGAATTGGAAAGAACTTAGTAAACTTATCCAGTCTCAATAAGGCCTCAGAATACATGGCGGGCCTATCACCGGCCTGTGCCGCAACAACTGGCTGAACTACCCTAACTGGCAGGGCTACTAGATTCTGATACTGGGGAGCCATCTGCGCCGGAGCTGGAGTAGTGGTAGTTTGTGCTCCTCCCCCAGCCTATGAGATGACTGGTGCCACTGGAAATGTACCATTCTGGGCCACACCCTCCATTAGGCTCACCAAATGGACTAGAGCGTCCTGAAGTACTGGAGTAGATATGAACCCTTTCGGAACCTAAACTGGTCCAACCGGTACAGTCTGAACTAGAACCTCCTCCTGAAGATCCACCAGAGGTTCTATAACAGGTGTTGCTGCTCGAGCTCTACACTGAGCTCTACCTCTGCCTCGGCCTCTAGCATAACCTTGGCCTCAACCTCTACCCCTGGTCATAGTTGCCACCGGGGGCTCTGGTGTAAGGCCCCGTAAAGATTTCCTAATAATTTAAGTTTTTAAAGTGCGCCAACGGTATTTGTGAATAACGTATTGGAGTATTAAATGAGACCTATGGGATAGAGCCACATCATGTTGAATTGATAATGTATGTTTAAGGTGTGTTGGAACATACTAAGGAGTCTTGGGATTGGCAAGAACTTGTGTGGAACAAGTTGGACACATTAAGTAGAAAGGATGTTTCAATTGGCAGAAGACCCGACGTCAATGAATAGAACTCCCTCAATATGATGACTTAGGTGGTGATTTATCTATCAAATTAAATCCCTTTTATTCTAGTTTCCAACACATCAAACCGTTCGTCATTTGGATATTTCTACAAAAAGTGATGGCCATTTTACTGGACCTGTGTCATATGAGCACCCAAATGCGCGGCCGCACATATTTGAGAGTTGCCGCCTCAGGTTCGCAGCCACTTGCCCAGGTATGCGACCACTTTCCCAGGTGCGCGGCTGCGCACGTAGGAGCTCATTTAATACCCCCAAGGCCGGGTAGAGAGAGGGGTTAAGTCATTTTTTACCTAAAACCTGATATTTTAGAGAGAAGTGAGAGTGTTCTAGAGAGAGAAAGTAGATGAAGTGTTTTGTTCATCAAGATCTTGTTCAAGCCTTGAAATCCAATAAGGAAATCTCACAAGATCTTCACTCAAGAGGTAAGATTCAAACCCCTAGTCTTCAATTTCGAGTTTGGGGTAAAAGATAGGTGATTTGGAGTATGAATTTTGGGTGTAAGGGTGTCAATTATACATGCTTGTACTAATAAGGTTTGTGGGAAGATTGTTGAGCTAAAATAAGTAAAGATTGGGTTGTGAAATGAAGGTAATCTTGTAGAAGAACCTTGTAGCCAAATTTGCACACCTAGTGTTTGATAAAATGCTCAAATGTGCCCATGAATATCTCCCTAATTTGTGTTCAATTTTGTTATGTCTAAAATAGATTAGGATTGCTAGAATTTCCGGAACGTTGTAGTAATTTAAGGAAAGCTCAAAGCGAGGTATGTTGGCTAAAATTCTTTCCTAGAATTGAATTCCATGATGTTCTTGTAAGTCCCGAGTTATTCTTTATAAATCAACTATTCTGAATAAGCTTTGTGTTGAAAGGTATATGTTCAAAATGTGTTCCGGATGCTCTTATCATATGATGTTATCCTTTGGGAATGTGTTCAAAGCATGAGTTGGGTATAAAAATGTTATGACTCCAAGTAGTGTTTCAAGTGAAGGCCATTATGCCAAATTGTGTAAGAAGTCTCAATGTGCATTCTAAGATGCTCATAGGTGTACTAAAAGTCATGATTAGGGATTCCTTGTTGTCGGTAATCTATATAGATGCTTGAAACTGAAAGTAGTGAGTTGGGGATATAAAGTGTGAACATCGTGCCAAGAATGAAAGTCATACTTGTGGCCAATAACGCCAACGAGGTGAAATGATGTGTGAAATTTTATGAAATGAGACTTGATTTAACTATTCCAAATTGACTCCAAAAATAGTATTATCCAAAAGCTTATGTACTCAAGTCATGTCCAAATGTGGTTGTTCTAACTAATGCTATACTTGGTGGGTATTTCCAATATGTTTTGAGTATTTACATTAACATGAGTTAAAGTTGTGTATTGGCCTTTTTGGGGAAAGGTATTGCAAGAGTATTATATATGATGATGTTTATGATGATAATCCTTGAAAGTAAAGAATGAAAGTGTGGAATATGATATGTGGCGATAGTGCCATGAAAGAAGAATAATATGTATAGCCAAGGGAGCCAATGAAATAATGATGTTATATGTAGTTGAAAGTACTAATGAAGTGATATATAGTGTGAAAGGTTATGAGATGAATGTATTTGTACTTTTGTTTTCAATGTGTTATAAGCCCCTACTTTCTTGCGAGTAAAGACTATGATGTTCCTAAATGTTCTTAATGTTGTATAATCACCCATGGCAAGTACAAGTAAGTGATAGTATGAATATAAAATGTGTTTGTTGCCTAATTGAGAATTATGAAGTGCTGTATGTCCCAATGGTTTCAACTATAGTTGTATGCTTCTGAAATAATGTAGGTAAATGACTTCGATTGTTATGTCCCCAAGAGTCATGAACCTAGATAATGACCTCAAGAGGTCAAGGGAATGAATAATGAGATGGAAGGGATATGTCCTTTGTTAAATGATGATGGACCTTAAGAAAAGGAATTGGGCCCATATGCCATTGAAATTGACTTATTGATTTACCATGCATGTGCTAATGTAATGAGTTGTGTTTCTCCAAGATGAGCATGAACATGAAGTCTTCCAATGATATGAGTAATTACGACCTTAGCTGTAATGACATACAATGTGCTTTGAGTTTATATATGGTATTGTGATTGGGATTACACCTCCACCCTCATATATTGTGGTGAGGCGGTAGGCCCGCTTTGTGTCTGGATTGTGGTATTGTGATACACTTCTACCACCATATATTGGGGTGAGGCGGTAGGGCCGCTTTGTGTTGGAATTCTAGTATTGTGATACACCTCCACCCGCATATATTGGGGTGAGGCGGTAGGGTAGCTTTGTGCTGGGATTGTGGTATTGTCATACACTTCCACCCGCATATATTGGGGTGAGGCGGAAGGGCCGCTTTGTATTGGAATTCTGGTATTGTGATACACCTCCACCCACATATATCGGAGTGAGGCGGTAGGGCCACTTTATGTTGGGATTGTGGTATTGTGATACACTTCCACCTGCATATATTGGGGTGAGGCGGTCGGGCCGCTATGTGTTAGAATTCTGGTATTGAGATTAACCTCCACCCACATATATTGGGGTGAGGCGGTAGGGCCGCTTTGTGTTGGGATTGTGGTATTATGATACACTTCCACCCGTATATATTGGGGTGAGGCGGTAGGGCCTCTTTGTGTTGGAATTCTGGTATTGTGTTACACCTCCACCCGCATATATTGGGGTGAGGCGGTAGGGCCGCTTTGTATTGGGATAGTGGTATTGTGATACACTTCCACCCGTATATATTGGGGTGAGGCGGAAGGGCCGCTTTTTGTTTGAATTTTGGTATTGTGATACACCTCCACCCGCATATATTGGGGTAAGGCGGTAGGATCGCTTTGTGTTGGGATAGTGGTATTGTGATACACTTCCACCCGCATATATTGGGGTGAGGCGGTAGGGTCACTTGTGTTAGGATTGTGGTATCGTGATGCTCCTCCACTTTATTTGAGTGAGGCGGAGGGCCGCTTTGTGTGAAGGTGGTTATAGAGGATCCCCGAATTAATATTTATAAATGATTAATGGAAGCTCTTAGTAAATTGGCTCGATGTTGATGGTTATCTAAGCCTTTTTACTGTTACCATGATTCATCATATTCATGTTGAATTTTCAAGCCCTTAAATAGGTGTATTTGTATTGTGTAAGTAAACACTATGAATAGTCTATGAAACACACATGTGTATTGTATAGGTAATAATGTGAACGGTCTATGAGACGCATAGGTGTATAATATAATATGTGAACACTAAGGACGGTATGTGAAATGTATATGTGTAAAATAAGGGAGGAAGGTGCCACTATAATTAGCCTTGTTTGTACATGTTGTTGCAATTACATTATATTATGTATTCCACGTATAGATCATATGGGCATTCTATTTTGAAAGAGGAGTTTTAGCTATACATACTAGTGATATTCGACAGTACTAACGACCCTTTTGCCGGGAGCGCTGCATCTTTAATGGATGCAGGTGGTTCTATAGCAGGTGACATTGATTAGCGATAGCAGTACACTCGTTTCAGCTGTTTTGGTGAGCCCCGCTTCATTTCGGGGTCATGTATCTTTTGTTTCTCATGTACTTTGTGGTTGAGGTATAGCCCGGGCCTTGTTGCCGGCATTTCCATATTACTCTTCTATTGTACTTAGAGGCTCCATAGACAGGTTATGGATTGTGGTTGATGTTGTGAATTGAACTAAGAATGTTAGTATTTGGATATCATTTTTTTTTATTTTCATTAATTCTATAAAATCGTAATATTTTGGAAATTATGAATGAAGCTGTTAATGGGAATGAAAAGGAAGTTGTTAATAAAAAAATTTTAGTGTTTGATTAATGGAGTACATCTCCTCTTTATTCATGGATGAGTTTGGATAGAAGGAAATCTAACATGCTTGCTCGGCCGGTTCTCTTGGTTGAGCGCTGGTCGCGCTCCCCGAGTTTAGGGCGTGACAAACTTGGTATCAGAGCTTAAGGTTTTAAAGTGTCCTAGGATGTCTTGGAGCCGTGTCTAGTAGAGTCCTTCTTATCGGTATGTTGTTGACCACATCTATAATGAGGAGGCTACTTGGGCATTTAGGATTTGCACCCCTCTTTGATACTCCAGATCGTGCGATAGAGCTCAAGGTAGGAAGCAAAATTCCCGTCATGTCTCATTTTTCATATGAGTAACCCACGGGGTCGAGGCAGCGAGGAGTGAATGAAAGAACCAGTTACTAGTTAAAGTGTCCCTGTTTTTATTAATGTTAACCTGCCACTAGTTTATGTGGTGAGAGCACCTAAGAAATGAAAGAGGGTTATTGGCATCAATAACCCGAAATGTTTGATGTGAAAGAAGAGCCACTCGGGTTATGTTGAATGATTCTTGAAATATGTTATGGTTGTGATTCAAAAGGGTACTTGTTATATGTTATGATTTAAATATGTTCAACTCATGTCTAGATACCACTTCTGTTAATGTAATGACCTTAATGTTGAGATCAGTGTTGTTGAAATATACTGTGATGCTTTGTTGAGTTATGGATATGTTGTTAGGGTGGTTTTGGTGATTCTCTGGCAGGTGGTTAGGCCCAATTACAGGAGAGACTCTGCCAAAATTTTTGAAAAGTTTTGGAGTTAGTCAAATTTGGAGGATTGAAATGTTTGAAAGAAGAGTCGAGTTATGTTAAGGGTTTGGGGCCGGACTCTACTCCTCATTTGAGGACGAATGATCTTAAGTGGGGGAGAATGTAAGACCCCGTAAACATTTTCTAATGATTTAAGTTTTTAATGTGCGCCAACGGTATTTGGGAATAACATATTTGAGTATTAAATGAGACCTATGGGATAGAGCCACATCATGTTGAATTGATAATGTATGTTTAAGGTGTGTTGGAACATACTAAGGAGTTTTGAAATTGGCAAGAACTTGTGTGGAACACGCTGGACACATTAAGTGAAAAAGATGTTTCAATTGGTACAAGATCCGATTTTAAATGAATATAACTCCCTCAATATAATGACTAAGGTGATGATCTACCTATCCAATTAAATTTCTTTGAGTCTAGTTTCCAACGCATCTAACCGTTCTTCATTTGGATATTTCTACAGAAAGTTATTGCCATGTTACTGGACATGTGTCATATGCGCGCCCAGATGCACGACCGCGCATATTTGAAAGTTTCTGCCTCAGGTGCGTAACCAGATGCGCGACCACTTGCCCAGGTGCACGGCCGCACACGTAGGAGCTCATTTAATACCCCCAAGACTGGGTAGAGAGAGGGGTTAACTCATTATACCTGAAACCTGTTATTTTAGAGAGAAGTGAGAGTGTTTTAGAGAGAGGAAGTAGATGAAGTGTTTTGTTCAAGCCTTGAAATCCAACAAGGAAATCTCACAAGATCTTCACTCAAGAGGTAATATTCAAACCCCTAGTTTTCAATTCCGAGTTTGGGGTAAAATATGGGTGATTTGGAGTATGATTATTTGGTGTAAGGGTGTTAATTATACATGCTTGTACCAATAAGGTTTGTGGGAAGCTTGTTGAGCTAAAATAAGTAAAAATTGGGTTGTGGAATGAAGGAAATCATGTAGAAAAACTTTGTAGCCAAATGTGCACACCTAGTGTTTGATAAAAATAAGCTGAAACCATGAATATCTCCCTAATTTGTGTTCAATTTTGTTATGTCTCAAATAGATTGGGATTGCTAGAATTTCCGAACGTTGTAGTAATTCAAGGAAAGCTAAAAGCGAGGTATGTTAGCTAAACTTCTTTCCTAGAATTAAATTTCATGATGTTCTTGTAAGTCCCGAGTTATTCTTTATAAATCAACTATTCCGAATAAGCTTTGTGTTGAAAGGTATATGTTCAAAATGTGTTCCGGATGCTTTTATCATATGAGTTAAAATTGTGTATTGGCCTTTTTGGAGAAAGGTATTGCAAGAGTATTATATATGATGATGTTTATGATGATAATTCTTGAAATTAAAGAGTGAAAGTGCGGAATATGATATGCGGCCATAGTGCCATGAATAAAGAATAATATGTATAGCCAAGGGAGCCAATGCAATAATTATGTTGTACGTAGTTTAAAGTACTAATGAAGTGATATATAGTGTGAAAGGTTATGAGATAAATGTATTTGTACTTTTATTTCAAATGTGTTATATGCCCCTACGTTCTTGCGAGTAAAGACTATGATGTTCCTAAATGTTCTAAATGTTCTTAATGTTGTATGATCATCCATGGCAAGTACAATTAAGTGATAGTATAATCATGAAATGTGGTCGTTGCCTAAATGAGAATTATGAAGTGTTGCATGTTTCAATGGTTTCAACTATAGTTGTATGCTTCTGAAATAATGTATGTAAATGACTTCTATTGTTAAGTCCCCAAGAGTCATGAACCTAGATAATGACCTCAAGAGGTCAAGGGAGTGAATAATGAGATGGAAGAGAGATGTCCTTTTTTAATTGATGATGGACCTTAAGAAAAGGAATTCGGCCCATGTGCCAAGGAAATCGACTTATTGATTTACCATGCATGTGCTAATGTAATGAGTTGTGTTTCTCCATGATGAGCATGAACATGAATTATTCCAATGATATGAGTAATTACGACCTTCATTGTAATGACAAACAATACGCTTTGAGTTTATATATGGTATTGTGATTGGGATTACACCTCCACCCGCATATATTGTGGTGAGGCGGTAGGGCCGCTTTGTGTTGGAATTGTGGTATTGTGATACACTTCCACCCGCATATATTGGGGTAAGGCGGTAGGGCCACTTTGTTTTGGAATTCTGGTATTGTGATACACCTCCACCTGCATATATTGGGGTAAGGTGGTAGGGCCGCTTTGCGTTGGGATTGTGGTATTGTTATACACTTTCACCCGCATATATTGGGGTGAGGCGGTAGGGTCGCTTTTTGTTGGAATTTTGGTATTGTGATACACCTCCTCCCGCATATATTGGGGTGAGGCAGTAGGGACGCTTTGTGCTGGGATTGAGGTATTGTGATACACTTCCACCCGCATATATTGGGGTGAGGCGGCAGGGCCGTTTTGTGTTGGAATTTTGGTATTGCGATACACCTCCACCCATATATATTGGGGTGAGGTGGTAGGGCCGCTTTGTGTTGGGATTGTGGTATTGTGATACACCTCCACCCGCATATATTGGGGTGAGACGGTAGGGCGGCTTTGTGTTGGGATTGTGGTATTGTGATACACATCCACCCGCATATATTGGGGTGAGGCGGTAGGGACGCGTTGTATTGGAATTCTGGTATTATGATACACCTCCACCCGCATATATTGGGGTGAGATGGTAGGGCCGCTTTGTGTTGGGATTGTGGTATTGTGATACACTTCCACCCGCATATATTGGGGTGAGGCGGTAGGTCCACTTTGTCTTAGAATTCTGGTGTTGTGATAAACCTCTACCCGCATATATTGGGGTGAGGCGGTAGGGTCGCTTTGAGTTGGGATTTAGGTATTGTGATACACTTCCACCCGCATATATTGGGGTGAGGTGGTAGGGCCTCTTTGTGTTGGAATTCTGGTGTTGTAATACACCTCCACCCACATATATTGGGGTGAGGCGGTAGGGCTGCTTTGTGTTGGGATTGTGGTATTGTGATACACTTCCACCCGCATATATTGGGGTGAGGCGGTAGGGACGCTTTGTGTTCGAATTCTGGTATTGTGATATACCTCCAACCGCATATATTGGGATGAGGCGGTAGGGCCGCTTTGTGTTAGGATTGTGGTATTGTGATACACTTCCAACCATATATATTGGGTGAGGCGGTAGGGCCGCTTTGTGTTGGAATTCTGGTATTGTGATACACCTCCACCCGCATATATTGGGGTGAGGCAGTACGGCCTCTTTGTGTTGGGATTGTGGTATTGTGATACACTTCCACCCGCATATATTGGGGTAAGGTGGTAGGGCCGCTTTGTGTTGGAATTCAGGTATTGTGATACACCTCCACCCGCATATATTGGGGTGAGGCGGTAGGGCCGCTTTGTGTTGGGATTGTTGTATTGTGATACACTTCCACCCGCATATATTGGGGAGAGGCGGTAGGGCCGCTTTGTGTTGTAATTGTTGTAATGTGATACACCTCCACCCGCATATATTGTGGTGAGGCGGTAGGGCTGCTTTGTGCTGGGATTGTGGTATTATGATATACTTCCACCCACATATATGAGGGTGAGGCGATAGGTCCACTTTATGTTGGAATTGTGGTATTGTGATACACCTCTACCCACATATATTGGGGGTGAGGTGGTAGGGCCGCTTTATTTTGGGATTGTGGTATCGTGATACACTTCCACCCGCATATATTAGGATAAGGCGGTAGGGCCGCTTTGTGTTGGAATTCTAGTATTGTGATACACCTCTACCCGCATATATTAGGGTGTTGTGGTAGGGGCGCTTTGTGTTGGTATTGTGATACACCTCCACCCGCATATATTGGGGTGAGGCAGTAGGGCCGCTTTGTGTTGGGATTGTTGTATTGTGATACACTTCCACCCGTATATATTGGGATGAGGCGATAGGGCCGCTTTGTGTTGGAATTCTTGTATTGTGATACACCTCCACTCGCATATATTGGGGTGAGGCGGTAGGGCCGCTTTGTGTTGGGATTGTGGTATTGTGATACACTTCCACCCTTATATATTGGGATGAGGCAGTAGGGCCACTTTGTGTTGGAATTCTGGTATTGTGATACACCTTCACCCGCATATATTGGGGTGAGTCGGTAGGGCCGCTTTGTGTTGGGATTGTGGTAGTGTGATACACTTCCACCCGTATATATTGGGGTGAGGTGGAAGGGCTGCTTTGTTTTGGAATTGTGGTATTGTGATACACCTCCACCCGCATATATTGGAGTGAGGTGGTAGGGCCGCTTTGTGTTGGATTGTGATTCACTTCCACCCGCATATATTGGCATGAGGCGGTAGGGCCGCTTGTGTTGGGATTGTGGTATCGTGATACTCCTCCACCCATATTTATTGGGGTGAGGCGGAGGGCCGCTTTGTGTAAAGGTGGTTATAGAGGATCCCCCAATTAATATCTATAAATGATTAATGGAAGCTCTTAGTAAATTGGCTCGACGTTGACGGTTATCTAAGCCCTTTTACTGTTACCCTGATTCTTCATGTTCATGTTTAATTTTCAAGCCCTTGAATATGTGTATTTGTATTGTGTAAGTAAACACTATGAACGGTCTATGAAACACACATGTGTATTGTATAGGTAATATTGTGAACGGTCTATGAGACGCATAGGTGTATAATATAATATGTGAACACTAAGGACGGTATGTGAAATGTATATGTGTAAAATAAGGGAGGAAGGTGTCGCTGTCATTGGCCTTGTTTGTACATGTTGTTACAATTACATTATATTATGTATTCCACGTATAGATCATATGGGCATTCTATTTTGAAAGAGAAGTTTTAGCTATACATACTAGTGCTATTTGACAGTACTAACGCCCCTTTTTCCGGAGGCGCTGCATCTTTAACGGATACAGGTGGTTCTACAGCAGGTGACATTGATCTACGATAACACTAAACTCTTTTCAGCTAATTTGGTGAGCCCCACTTCATTTTGGGGTCATGTATCTTTTGTTTCTCATTTACTTTGTGGTTGAGGTATATCTCGGGGCCTTGTTGTCGGCATTTCCATATTACTCTTCTATTGTACTTAGATGCTCCGTAGATAGGTTGTGGGTTGTGGTTGATGTTGGAAATTGAACTAAAAATGTTGGTATTTGGAAATCATGTTTTTTTTGCTTTTCATTAATTCTATAAACTCGTAACTTTTCAGCTGCTAATGGGAATGAAAAGGATGTTGTTAATAAAATCTTTTCAGTGTTTGATTAATGGAGTACATCTCCTCTTTGCTAATATCTTGATTTACTCCAGCAGTTGAGAGGAACATGAGCATCATATTCGAAGTGCGCTTCACACCTTGAAGAATAATCAGTTATATGCCAAGTTTTCAAAATGTGAGTTTTTGTTAGACTCAGTTGCCTTTTTGGGGCATGTTGTATCGGCAGAAGGCATAAAGGTGGATCCTAAGAAGATTGAGGATGTTCAGAGTTGGCCTAGACCTACTTCAGT
The DNA here is from genome assembly GCF_000390325.3 of Nicotiana tomentosiformis. Classification (NCBI taxonomy): domain Eukaryota; kingdom Viridiplantae; phylum Streptophyta; class Magnoliopsida; order Solanales; family Solanaceae; genus Nicotiana; species Nicotiana tomentosiformis. The sequence goes on from NC_090814.1 coordinate 14,139,124, forward strand.
TATAGAAATTTAGAGTTTCATGGGTTTAAGAGGTTATTATCGTCGGTTCGTGGAAGGGTTTTCATCTATAGCAAGCCCATTGACTAGATTGAACCAGAAAGGTGTCCCATTCAGATGGTCAGACGAGTGTGAGTTGAGCTTTCATAAGCTCATGACCGCTTTGACTACGGTATATTGTGACACATCTCACATTGAGCTTGGTGCAGTATTAATGCAAGATGGCAAGGTAATTGTATATGTGTCGCGGCAGTTGAAAGTTCACGAGAAGAATTATCCTGTTCATGACTTAGAATTGGCAGCCATTGTTCATGCGCTGAAGATTTTGAAGCATTACCTCTACGGTGTCTCGTGTGAGGTATTTACTGATCATCGTAGCCTTCAATATCTGTTCAAACAAAAGGATCTTAATTTGAGGTAGAGAAGATGGCTGGAGTTGTTAAAAGACTATGATATCACCATTTTGTATCACCAAGGAAAGGCCAATGTGGTGGCCGATGCTTTGAGAAGAAAGGCTGTGAGTATGGGCAGTCTTGCGTATATTTCGGTTGGTGAGAGGCCATTAGCTGCAGATGTTTAGACTTTGGAGGTTCTTGGGATCATTTCTTGACACTTGCGGAGTTTGCTTATAATAATAGCTACTAGTCGAGCATTCAGATGGCTCCATATGAAGCATTATACGGAAGGCGAAGCCGATCGCTAGTTGGTTGGTTTGAACCGGGAGAGGCTCGGTTGTTGGGTACCGATTTGGTATAGGATGCCTTGGATAAGGTTAAGATTATTCAGGATCGACTTAGCACAGCTCAGTCTAGGCAAAAGAGTTATGTCGACTGTAAAGTTCGTGATATTGCATTCATGGTTGGAGAAAGAATATTGATCCGGGTTTCACCCATGAAAGGTGTAATGAGGTTCGAAAAGAAGGGCAAGTTGAGCCCTAGGTATATCGGACCTTTTGAAATTCTTGAAAGGGTGGGTGAAGTATCCTACATGCTTGCATTACCACCTTGTTTATCAACGGTTCAGCCGGTGTTCCATGTGTCTATGCTCCAGAAATATCATGGTGATCCGTCCCATGTGTTAGATTTCAGCTCAGAACAATTGGACAAAGATTTGACTTACGAGGAGGAGCCGATGGCTATTCTAGCCCGGCAGGTCCGACAGTTGAGGTCTAAGAGTTATCCTTCAGTTCGGGTGCAATGGAGAGGTCAGCCGGTAGAGGCATCTGCCTGGGAGTCCGAGTCGGACATGCGGAGTAAATATCCACACCTTTTCGCCAGCTCGGGTACTTTTTTCTAACTCCGTTCGAGGACGAACATTTGTTTTAGAGGTGGAGAATGTGATGACCCAAAATATTATATTTAAATTTAAGAAGTAATTATATGTTCAAAGACCTCGAAAAGCACCATTTAACATTTCTCGACTTGCGTGCGCAGTCCGTAAAATTTTTCGAAAAGTTTTTATGTGAAAAATGGATTAAAATGTGAAATAGAGCTTTGAAACTCAACTGAGTTGACTTTGGTCAATCTTTTTAGTAAACGGACCCGAACTAGTATTTTGACAGTTCCGGTAGCTCCGTATCGTAATTTGGGACTTGGGGCGAATGCCCGCAATTTAATTTGGAGGTTCCTAGCTCAAGTTATGACCATTTGATGGAACTAGCAATTTAAAGGCTAAAGATTTTCAAGTTTGACCACGGGGTTGACTTTTTGATATCGGAGCCGGAATCCGATTATGGAAATTTGAGCAGCTCTGTTATGTCATTTATGACTTGTGTGCCAAATTTGAAGTCATTCCGAATTCATTTAATATGTTTTGGCACGAGATTTCCAAATTGAAAAGTTTAAAACTCAAAGTTCGAATCGAGGTGTGAATTGCAATTTCGATGTTATTTGACGTGATTTTAGACCCCAAGTAAATCCTATTATGTTACGGGACTTGAGGGTATATTCGGACGGGGTCCTGAGTACCCCGAGTGTGATTTGAATCGAAATCGGAACAAGAATTGGACTTAAGCAAAAATCTAAAATTTGGCCTTCTGTGGTAATCGCACCTGCGAATTTTTGACCGCAGGTGCGAGCTCGCAGAAGCGAGCCTTCCATCGCAGATGCGCCCAGGCGTGTCCAGGCTTCGATCGCAGAAGCGTGTCCGCAGATGCGAACCAATTCACGCAGATGCGGGATTGGGCTGGCCTGGGGTCTTCGCAGGTGTGACAGGAGTGTCCGCAGATGCGGAACTTCACCTCGCATCACAAATGCCGAAGTTTTATCCGCAGATGCGAAAATGACTAGGCAGAGCCCATAAATTCGGAAGTCGCCATTTTTACTCATTTTTGAGTTTCAAGTCTCGAATTTGGGCGATTTCAAGGAGGATTTTCACGAGTTTGAATTGGGTAAGTGTTCTTTAACCAAAAGTGATTATATTTCACAAATCCATGTCTATATTCATCATTTATTTCGGATTTAGATGGAAGAAATCGGATTTTTATAAAATCTTTCAAAAATGAAAAGTTAAGATTTGAAGGTCCATTTGATATCAAAATTGGACAATTTTTGTATGGTTGAACTCGTATCGGAATGGGTGTTCGGATTTCGCGAGTTTTTTCGGGATTTGAGACGTGGGTCCCACTGCCGAATATTTTAATAAATTCCAGATTTTATCCGGAAAATTAGTAAATTCATATGGAATTAATTCCTATGATTAGTATTGAATATATCGAATTGTTTGTGAATAGATTTGAAGCTTTCAGAGACAAATTTAAAAGGAAAAGTTGTGGTTGAGTAATTGATTGGAATATGCAAAACGAGGTAAGTGTCGTGGTTTACCTTGACTTGAGGGAATAGAACCCTTAAATTATTTGTTATGTGAAATGCATGTGAACGACGTACAGGCGAGGTGACGAGTGTCTATACGTCGTCAAATTAATTGTTTTCATATTTACTTGAAAAATCATAAATTATTTTAAATCATGAATTAATTGTTATAATAATTGTTTCTCTCCTATTCTTTGTCAAATATTAATTCTCAAATTCCTGCATTAATTGTTACATGTTATTTGAATTATGTGTATTAATTGCTACATGACATTTAGCATATTAAACATTAAACTGCTTATTTTCTCCCTGATTTCCATAATAAAATGCTATTTGTCATTAGTTTTTTCATAATTAAATCATAATTATTCTATGCTTGTTGTCTTACAATTTCATATTAATTGACGCATTTATTGGGGAAATTTCCTTTATAAGAATTGGTAAATGAATATTTGGGGGATCGGATTGCACGCCGCAATAGAATTTTAAAAAGACAATATTTGGGGGATCGGATTGCACGCCGCAATAGACTTATTAAAAGTCAATATTTGGGGGATCAGATTTCACGTCGCAATAGACTTATTTAAAATTCAATATATATATTTGATTAAAATTCAGCTACTCGGAGGAGACTTGAGGTATAACTGCATGGCGTCCGCAGTTCTGAAGTCCCCGTCAATTTTACTTTAGCTGTGTGTTTATTTCCAGATAGCTTTATTTTATTTAGACCTTTATTTATATTATTCTAGAAGCTCGTGCACTTGTGACACCAATTCTGGGATGGTATTTAGACACCGTTGTTTTTTATGGATTAATCACTATATTTCAGACTTTGCTTCCGCATTTGTTCTTTGATTATTAATAAATTTAAAAATTATTTTAAAAATCGATAATATTATTCTAACGTTGGCTCGCCTAGCAAGTGAAATGTTAGGCGCCATCGCGGTCCGAAGGTAGGAATTTCAGGACGTGACATTTGGTATCAGAGCACTAGGTTACATAGGTCTCACGAGTCACGAGCAAGCTAAGTAGAGTCTGAAGGATCGGTACGGAGACGTATTTACTTATCTCTCAGAGGCTATGAAGTTTAGGAACAATATCACTTCTTTCTTATTCTGTCGTGCGATTTTATTCTATCATCGATGATTGAACCATTCTACTCTTATTCTCTCACAGATGGTGAGAACACGTAATACCTCTACCGATGGGCAGGGACCAGAACCCCCGGTGGCAACTATGGCCAGGGGTAGAGGCCGAGATAGAGGTCGAGGGAGAGCTCAGTCCGGAGCTCGAGCAGTGTCACTTGTTATAGAACTTCAGGTGGACCTTCAGGAGGGGGTTCCAGTTCAGTATGTACCAGCTGGACCAATTCAGGTCCCGAAAGGATTCATAGCTACTCCAGTGCTTTAGGACGCTCTAGTCCGTTTGGGGAGTCTTATGGAGGGCGTGGCCCAGAATGGTACATTTCCAATGGCACCAGCCATTTCACAGGCTGGGGGAGGAGCACAAACTCCCACTACTCCCGCTCTGGAACAGATGGCTCCCCAGAATCAATCTCCAGCAGCACCGCCAGTTGGGGTAGTTCAGCCAGTTGTTGTGGCACAGATCGGTGATAGGCGCCTGCCATGTCTTTTGAGGCCTTATTGAGACTGGATAAGTTTACCAAGCTCTTTCCAGTTCACTTCAGTGGTACACCTTCTGAGGACCCACAAGATTATCTTGAACCCCGCCATGAGGTGCTGCGGAGGGTTGATTTTGCTGTATTTCAGATGACGGCTTCCGCCAAGAGGTGGTGGAGATATTATACATTGACCCAAATAGTCGGATCGCCTGCACTTACCTGGGAGCAGTTTTCTCAACTATTTCTGGAGAAGTTCCTCCCTATCACACTGGGAGAGGAATTCCGCAAGCAATTTGAGCATCTACAGCAGGGTAGTATGATTGTTACTCAGTATGAGTCCCGTTTTGTGGATTTGGCCCGTCATGCTCTCCTTTTACTACCTACTGACGAAGAGAGAGTGATGAGGTTTATTGAGGGACTCAATCACCCTATCAGGCTTCAAATAGCCAAAGAGACCGGAAGTGATATTTATTTTCAGGCGCCTGCGAATGTCGCGAGGAGGATCGAGATGGTTCTTGCACAAGAGAGAGGACAGAGGTCTGATAAGAGGCCTCGTCTGTTTGGTGGTTTCGGTGGTGCCTCGTTTGGAGCAGGGGTAATTTTGGTAGGGGTCATCCTCCCAGACCGTTTAATTCAGCACTTCATGCATCACCCGGTGCTTCAGGGAGTCACGGTTCTATTATGCCTTACTCTGGACAGCCAACATTTAGTGCACATTTACCTCCTAACAGTTCTTTACCACTCCAGAGTTATTACAGTTTATCCGGCCCATTTGGGTCAGCTTCAGCTTCAGCAGCCACGGTATCAGGATGGGTGTTATGAGTGTGGGAACATTAGTCACATCAGGATGTATTGCCCTAGATTGGCGAGTAACAGATCTCGGCAAGATTCTCGTGCTATTATAGCAGCACCGGTTGCTTCCCCGCCTGCTCAGCCAACTAGAGTAGGGGTCAGGCAGCTAGAGGTAAAGGTCGGGCCAATAGAGGTGGAGACCAGCTAGTTAGAGGTCGTCCCAGGGACGCATTTCAGAGTGGTGGGGCCCAGATCCAATTTTATGCTTTTCCAGCTAGGCTTGAGGCCGAGTCATCTGATGTTGTGATCATATGTATTATTTCATTTTTCCATAGAGATGCTTCAGTTCTATTTGATTCAAGATCTACTTATTCCTATATGTCCTCCTATTTTGCTTCATATTTGGTTGTGCCTTGTGATTCTCTAAGTGCTTCTGTGTGTGTATCTACACCGGTGGGAGACTCTGTTGTAGTAGATCATGTCTATCGTTCGTGTGTGGTTATGATTGGTAATCTTGAGACTAGTGTGGATCTTCTACCTCTTGATATGGTAGATTTTGATGTCATCTTAGGTATGGATTGGTTGTCCCCATATCATGCTATATTGGATTGTCATGCCAAGACAGTGACCCTAGCTATGCCGGGGTTACCTCGGTTAAAGTGGAAAGGGACTCCTAGCCATTCTGCCAGCAGGGTTATTTCTTAAATGAAAGCTCGGCGTATGGTAGAGAAAGGGTGTCTAGCCTATTTGGCTTATATTCGCGATCCCAGTGCGGATGCTCCTTCTATGGACTCAGTACCAGTTGTTCGGGAATTTCCAGAAGCGTTTCATGCAGATTTTCCGGGGATGCCACCCGACAGAGATATTGACTTCTGTATTGATTTAGCTCCGGGCAATCAGCCCATTTTTATTCCACCATACCGTATGGCCCCGCCAGAGTTACAAGAATTGAAAGAGCAGTTACAAGACTTGCTTGATCAGGGATTCATTAGACCCAGTGTCTCGCCCTGGGGTGCACCAGTATTATTTGTAAAGAAGAAAGATGGCTCTATGCGAACGTGTATAGATTATCGGCAGTTGAACAGGGCCACTATCAAAAATAAATATCCGCTTCCAAGAATTGATGACTTATTTGATCAGCTTCAAGGTGCCAAGGTATTTTTGAAGATCGATTTGAGGTCTGGTTACCATCAGTTGAAGATTAGGGCATCTGATGTCCCTAAAACAGCCTTTCAGACTCGGTATGGCATTACGAATTCCTAGTGATGTCATTTGGGTTGACAAATGCCCCAACAATATTCATGGATTTGATGAATCGGGTGTTCAAGCCTTATTTGGATTATTTTGTGGTTGTATTTATTGATAATATCTTGATTTACTCCAGCAGTCGAGAGGAACATGAGCAGCATATTCGAAGTGTGCTTCACACCTTGAAGAATAATCAGTTATATGCCAAGTTTTCAAAATGTGAGTTTTGGTTAGACTCAGTTGCCTTTTTGGGGCATGGTGTATCGGTAAAAGGCATAAAGGTGGATCCTAAGAAGATTGAGGCTATTCAGAGTTGGCCTAGACCTACTTCAGTTACAGAAATCCGGAGTTTCCTAAGTTTAGCTGGTTATTATCGTCGGTTCGTGCAAGGGTTTTCATCTATAGCAAGCCCATTGACCAGATTGACCCAGAAAGGTGTCCCATTCAGTTGGTCAGACGAGTGTTAGTTGAGCTTTCAGAAGCTCAAGACCGCTTTGACTACGGCGCCATTATTGGTATTACCCATAGGTTCAGGATCGTATACGGTATATTATGACGCATCTCACATTGGGATTGGTGCAGTATTAATGCAAGATGGCAAGGTAATTGCATATGCGTCGCGGCAGTTGAAAGTTCACGAGAGGAATTATCTTGTTCATGACTTAGAATTGGCAGCCATTGTTCATGCGCTGAAGATTTGGAGGCATTACCTCTACGGTGTCTCGTGTGAGGTATTTACTGATCATCGTAGCCTTCAGTATCTGTTCAAACAAAAGGATCTTAATTTGAGGCAGAGAAGATGGTTGGAGTTGTTGAAAGACTATGATATCACTATTTTGTATCACCCCGGAAAGGCTAATGTGGTGGCCGATGCTTTGAGTAGAAAGGCTGTGAGTATGGGCAGTCTTGCGTATATTCCGGTTGGTGAGAGGCCATTAGCTGCAGATGTTTATACTTTGGAGGTTCTTGGGATCATTTCTTGCCACTTGCGGAATTTGCATAAAATAATAGCTACCAGTCGAGCATTCAGATGGCTCCATATGAGGCATTATACGGAAGGCGATGGCCGATTGCCAGTTGGTTGGTTTGAACCGGGAGAGGCTCGGTTGTTGGGTACCTATTTGGTACAGGATGCCTTGGATAAGGTCAAGATTATTCAGGATCGACTTAGCACAACTCAGTCTAGGCAAAAGAGTTATGTCGATCGTAAAGTTTGTGATATTGCATTCATGGTTGGAGAAAGAATATTGATCCGGGTTTCACCTATGAAAGGTGTAATGAGGTTCGGAAATAAGTGAAAGTTGAGCCCTAGGTATATCGGACCCTTTGAAATTCTTGAAAGGGTGGGTGAAGTAGCCTACATGCTTGCATTACCACCTAGTGTATCAGCAGTTTATCCGGTGTTCCATTTGTCTATGCTCCGAAAATATCATGGTGATCTGTCCCATGTGTTAGATTTCAGCTCAGAACAATTGGACAAAGATTTGACTTACGAGGAGGAGCCGATGGCTATTCTAGCCCGGCAGGTCCGACAGTTGAGGTATAAGAGTTATCCTTCAGTTCGGGTGAAATGGAGAGGTCAGCCGGTAGAGGCATCTACCTGGGAGTCCGAGTCGGACATGCAGAGTAAATATCCACACCTTTTCTCCAGCTCAGGTACTTGTTTCTTACTCCATTCGAGGACGAACATTTGTTTTAAAGGTAGAGAATGTGATGACCCAAAATTTCATATTTAAATTTAAGAAGTAATTATATGTTCAAAGACCTCGAAAAGCACCATTTAATATTTCTCGACTTGCGTGCACAGTCCGTAAAAATTTTCGAAAAGTTTTTATGTGAAAAATGGATTAAAATGTGAAATAGAGCTTTGAAACTCAACTGAGTTGACTTTTGTCAACATTTTTAGCAAACGGACCCGGACCAGTGTTTTGACAGTTCCGGTAGCTCCGTATCGTGTTTTGGGACTTGGGCGAATACCCGGAATTTAATTTGACGGAACTAGCAATTTTAAGGCTAAAGATTTCCATGTGTGACCACGGGGTTGACTTTTTGATATTGGAGCCGGAATCCAATTTTGGAAATTTGAACAGCTCTGTTATGTTATTTATGACTTGTGTGCCACATTTGAAGTCATTCCGAATTCATTTAATATTTTTTGGCACTAGATTTCTAAATTGAAAAGTCTAAAACTCAAAGTTCGAATCGAGGTGTGAATTGCAATTTCGATGTTATTTGACGTGATTTTAGACCCCGAGAAAGTCCTATTATTTTACGGGACTTGTTGGTATATTCGGACGGGGTCCCGAGTACCCTGAGTGTGATTCGAATCGAAATCGGAACAAGAATTGGACTTAAGCAAAAATCTGAAATTTGGCCTTCTGGTGTAATCGCACCTGCAGATTTTTGACCGCAGGTGCGAGCTCGCAGAAGCGAGCCTTCCATCGCAGATGCGCCCAGGCGTGTCCAGTCTTCGATCGCAGAAGCGGACAGCTTATCGCAGAAGCGTGTCCGTAGATGCAAACCAATTCACGAAGATGCAGGACTGGGCTGGCCTAGGGTTTTCGCAGGTGCGGCCTTTTTGCGCAGAAGCGGATGTCGCAGGTGCGACAGGAGTGTCCGCAGATGCAAGAAAACACCTATCAGCCTGGCATCATAAATGCGAGCTTTGTCTCGCAAATGTGGATCTTTTATCCGCAAATGCGAAAATGATTGGGCAGAGCCCATAAATTCGGAAGTCGCCATTGTTACTCATTTTTGAGTTTCAAGTCTCGGATTTGGGCGATTTCAAGGGGGATTTTCACGACTTTGATTTGGGCAAGTGTTCTTTAACCAAAAGTGATTATATTTCACAAATCCATGTCTATATTCATCATTTATTTCGGATAGATCGAAGAAATCGGATTTTTATAAAATCTTTCAAAAATGAAAAGTTAAGATTTGAAGGTCCATTTGATATCGGAATTGGACAATTTTTTTATGGTTGAACTCGTATCGGAACGGGTGTTCGCATTTCGTGAGTTTTTTCGGGATTTGAGACGTGGGTCCCACTACCGAATATTTTAATAAATTTTGGATTTTATTCGAAAAATTAGTAAATTCATATGGAATTAATTCCTATGATTAGTATTGAATATATCGAATTGTTTGTGAATAGATTTGAAGCTTTCAGAGACAAATTTAAAAGGAAAAGCTGTGGTTGAGTAATTGATTGGAATTCGCAAAGCGAGGTAAGTGTCGTGGTTAACCTTGACTTGAGGGAATAGAACCCTTAAATTAGTTGTTATGTGAAATGCATGTGAACGATGTATAGGCGAGGTGACGAGTGTCTATACTTTGTCAAATTAATTATTTGCATATTTACTTAAAAAATCATAAATTGTTTTAAATCATGAATTAATTGTTATAATAATTATTTCTCTCCTATTCTTTGTCAAATATTAATTCTCGAATTTCAGCATTAATTGTTACATCTTATTTGAATTATGTGTATTAATTGCTACTTGACATTTAGCATATTAAACATTAATTTGCCTATTTTCTCCCTGATTCCATAATAAATCGCTATTTGTCATTACTTGCTTCATAATTAAATCATAATTATTCTATGCTTGTTGTCTTAAAATTTTATATTAATTAACGAATTTATTGGGGAAATTTCCTTTATAAGAATTGGTAAATAAATATTTGGGGGATCAGATTGCACGCCGCAATAGATTTATTAAAAGTCAATATTTGGGGGATCTGATTTCACGCCGCAATAGACTTATTAAAAGTCAATATTTGGGGGATCGGATTGCACGCCGCAATAGACTTATTTAAAAGTCAATATATATACTTGATTGAAAATAATTATATGAGAGGATTGAAAATGAATATATTGTGAGAGCGGGTTGCACGCTGCAACAGAATTGAATGTGAATATATTGTCAGAGCAGGTTTCACGCTGCAACGGGAATTGATGGAAATAATAATTGGTTATGACTGCTGAGTTGGCTTCCATTATTATAAATGAGTTAGCTGATTTAATTTTATTATTGTTGTTATTACTAATATTGCGTACAGGTAATGAAAGTGGCCCGCCTTAGCCTCGTCACTATTTCTTCGAGGTTAGGCTCAGCACTTACCAGTACATGGGGTCGGTTGTACTGATACTACACTCTGCACTTCTTGTGCAGATTTTGGAGTTGGTCCCAGCGGCGTGCCATAGACTTGCTCAGATTTTAGCTACTCGGAGGAGACTTGAGGTATAACTGCATGGCGTTTGCATTTCTAAAGTTCCCATCAATTTTACTTTAGCTATGTGTTTATTTCCAGACAGCTTTATTTTATTCAGACCTTTATTTGTATTATTCTTGACGCTCGGGCACTTGTGACACCAATTCTGGGATGGTATTTAGACCCCGTTGTTTTTTATAGATTATTCACTATATTTCAGACTTTACTTCCGCATTTGTTCTTTAATTATTAATAAATTTAAAAATTATTTTAAAAATAGATAATATTATTCTAACATTGGCTCGCCTAGCAAGTGAAATGTTAGGCGTCATCGCGGTCCGAAGGTAGGAATTTCGGGACATGACAGTTGGTATCAGAGCACTAGGTTACATAGGTCTCACGACTCACGAGCAAGCTTAGTAGAGTCTGAAGGATCGGTACGGAGACGTCTGTACTTGTCTCTCAGAGGCTATGAAGTTTAGGAACAATATCACTTCTTTCTTATTCTGTCGTGCGATTTCATTCTGTCATCGATGATTGAACCATTTTACTCTTATTCTCTCGCAGATGGTGAGAACACGTAATACCTCTACTGATGGGCAAGGACCAGAACCCCTAGTGGCAACTATGGCCACGGGTAGAGTCGAGGTCGAGGTCATGCTAGAGGCCGAGGGAGAGCTCAGCCCGAAGCTCGAGCAGTTGCATTTGTTATAGAACCTCAGGTGGACCTTCAGGAGGAGGTTCCAGTTCAGAATGTACCAGCTGGACCAGTTCAAGTCCCGAAAGGATTCATAGCTGCTCCAGTGCTTCAGGACGCTCTAGTCCGTTTGGTGAGTCTTATGGAGAGCGTGGCCCAGAATGGTACATTTTCAATGGCACCAGTCGTTTCACAAACTGGGGGAGGAGCACAAACTCCCACTACTCCCGCTCCGGAATAGATGGCTCCCCAGAATCAAGCTCCAGCAGCCCCGCTAGTTGGGGTAGTTCAGCCAGTTGTTGCGGCACAGATCGGTGATAGGCCCGCCATGTCTTTTGAGGCCTTATTGAGACTGGATAAGTTTACCAAGCTCTATCCAGTTCACTTAAGTGGTACACCTTCTGAGGTCCCACAAGATTATCTTGAACGCTGCCATGAGGTGCTGCGGAACATGGGTATAATTGAGACTAGTGGGGTTAATTTTGCTATATTTCAGATGACGGGTTCCGCCAAGAAGTGGTAGAGATATTATACATTGACCCTACCAGTCGGATCGCCTGCACTTACCTGGGAGCAGTTCTCTCAGCTATTTCTGGAGAAGTTCCTCCCTATCACACAGGGAGAGGAATTCCGCAAGCAATTCGAGCATCTACAATAGGGCAGTATGACTGTTACTCAGTATGAGTCCCGTTTTGTTGATTTGGCCCGTTGTGCTCTCCTTTTACTACCTACTGAGAGAGGGAGAGTGAGAAGGTTTATTGAGAGACTCACTCACCCTATCAAGCTTCAAATGGCCAAAGAGACCGGAAGTGATATTTCTTTTCAGGCGGCTGCTAATGTCGCGAGGAGGATCGAGATGGTTCTTGCACAAGAGAGAGGGCAGAGGTCTGATTAGAGGCCTCGTTAGTTCGGTGATTTCGGTGGTGCCTCATCTAGAGGCAGGGATAATTTTGGTAGGGGTCTTCCTCCCAGACCGTTTAATTCAGCACTTCATGCATCACCCGATGCTTCAGGGAGTCACGGTCCTATTATGCCTTACTTTGGACAGCCGGCATTCAATGCACATTCAGCAGCCACGACATCAGGATGGGTGTTATGAGTGTGGGAACATTAGTCACATCAGGAGGTATTGCCCTAGATTGGCGAGTAACAGATCTCGGCAAGATTCTCGTGCCTTCATACCGGCACCGCTTTCTTCCCCGCCTGCTTAGCCAACTAGAGGTAGGGGTCAGGTAGCTAGAAATAGAGGTCGGCCCAATAGAGGTGGAGGCCAGCTAGTTAGAGGCCGTCACAGGGACGCAGTTCAGAGTGGTGGGGCCCAGCCCCAATTTTATGCTTTTCCAGCTAGGCCTCAGGCTGAGTCATCTGATGCTGTGATCATAGGTATTATTTCAGTTTGCCATAGAGATGCTTCAGCTCTATTTGATCCAGGATCTACTTATTCCTATGTGTCCTCCTATTTTGCTTCATATTTGGTTGTGCCTTGTGATTCTCTGAGTGGTTTTGTGTGTGTATCTACACCGGTGGGATACTCTTTTGTACTAGATCATGTCTATCGTTCATGTGTGGTTATTATTGGTAATCTTGAGACTAGTGTGGATCTTTTACTTCTTGATATGGTAGATTTTGATGTCAACCTAGGTATGGACTGGATGTCCCCTTATCATGCTATATTGGATTGTCATGCCAAGACAGTGACCCTAGCTATGCCTAGGTTACCTCAGTTAGAGTGGAAAGGAACTCCTGGCCATTCTGCCAGCAGGTTTATTTCTTATATGAAAGCTCGATGTATGGTAGAGAAAGGGTGTCTAGCCTATTTGGCTTATATTCGCGATCCCAGTGTGGATACTCCTTCTATGGACTCAGTACCAGTTGTTCATGAATTTCCAGAAGTGTTTCCTGCAGATTTTCCAGGGATGCCACCCGACAGAGATATTAACTTCTGTATTGATTTGGCTCCGGACACTCAGCCCATTTCTATTCCACCATACCGTATGGCCCCGCCAGAGTTGAAAGAATTGAAAGAGCAGTTACAAGACTTGCTTGATCAGGGATTCATTAGACCTAGTGTCTCGCCCTAGGGTGCACCAGTATTATTTGTAAAGAAGAAAGATGGCTCTATGCGGATGTGTATAGATTATTGGCAGTTGAACAGGGCCACTATCAAAAACAAATATCCATTGCCAAAAATTGATGACTTATTTGATTAGCTTCAGGGTGCCAAGGTATTTTCGAAGATTGATTTGAGGTCTGGTTACCATCAGTTGAAGATTAGGGCATCTGATGTCCCTAAAACAGCTTTTCGGACTCGGTATGGGCATTACGAATTCCTAGTGATGTCATTTGGGTTAACAAATGCCCCAGCAACATTTATGGATTTGATGAATCGGGTGTTCAAGCCTTATTTGGATTCTTTTGTGGTTGTATTCATTGATGATATCTTGATTTACTCCAGCAGTCGATAGGAACATGAGCAGCATATTCGAAGTGTGCTTCACACCTTGAAGAATAATCAGTTATATGTCAAGTTTTCAAAATGTGAGTTTTGGTTAGACTCAGTTGCCTTTTTGGGGCATGTTGTATCGGCAGAAGGCATAAAGATAGATCCTAAGAAGATTGAGACTGTTCAGAGTTGTCCTAGACCTACTTCAGTTACAGAAATCCGGAGTTTCCTGGGTTTAGCAGGTTATTATCGTCGGTTCATGGAAGGATTTTCATCTATAGCAAGCCCATTGACCAGATTGACCGAGAAAGGTGTCCCATTTAGATGGTCAAATGAGTGTGAGTTGAGCTTTCAGAAGCTCAAGACCGCTTTGACTACGACGCCAGTGTTGGTATTACCCACAGGTTCAGGATCGTATACGGTATATTGTGACGCATCTCACATTGGGCTTGGTGCAATCTTAATGCAAGATGGCAAGGTAATTGCATATGCGTCGCGGTAGTTGAAAGTTCACGAGAAGAATTATCCTGTTCATGACTCAGAATTGGCAGGCATTGTTCATGCGCTGAAGATTTGGAGGCATTACCTCAACGGTGTCTCGTGTGAGGTATTTACTGATCATCGTAGCCTTCAGTATCTGTTCAAACAAAAGGATCTTAATTTGAGGCAGAGAAAATGGTTGGAGTTGTGGAAAGACTATGATATCACCATTTTGTATCACCCCGGAAAGGCTAATGTGGTGGCCAATGCTTTGAGTAGAAAGGCTGTGAGTATGGGCAGTCTTGCGTATATTCCGGTTGGTGAGAGGCCATTAGCTGTAGATGTTTATACTTTGGAGGTTCTTGGGATCATTTCTTGCCACTTACGGAGTTTGCTTAAAATAATAGCTACCAGTCGAGCATTCAGATGGCTCCATATGAGGCATTATACGGAAGGCGATGCCGATCGCCGGTTGGTTGATTTGAACCGGGAGAGGCTCGGTTGTTGGGTACCGATTTGGTACAGGATGCCTTGGATAAGGTCAAGATAATTCAGGATCGACTTAGCACAGCTTAGTCTAGGCAAAAGAGTTATGTCGGCCGTAAAGTTCGTAATATTGCATTCATGGTTGGAGAAAGAATATTGCTCCGGGTTTCACCTATGAAAGGTGTAATGAGGTTCGGAAAGAAGGGCAAGTTGAGCCCTAGGTATATCGGACCCTTTGAAATTCTTGAAAGTGTGGGTGAATTAGCTACATACTTGCATTACCACCTTGTTTATTAGTGGTTCATCCGGTGTTCCATGTGTCTATGCTCCGGAAATATCATGGTGATCCGTCCCATGTTTTACATTTCAGCTCAGTCCAATTGGACAAAGATTTGACTTACGAGGAGGAGTTGATGGCTATTCTAGCCCGGCAGGTCCGACAGTTGAGGTCTAAGAGTTATCCTTTAGTTCGGATGCAATGGAGAGGTCAGCCGGTAGAGGCATCTACCTTTGAGTCTGAGTCGGACATGCGGAGTAAATATCCACACCTTTTCTCCAGCTCAGGTACTTGTTTCTAACTTCGTTCGAGGACGAACGTTTATTTTAGAGGTGGAGAATGTGATGACCCAAAATGCCATATTTAAATTTAATAAGTAATTATGTGTTTCAAGACCTTTAAAAGTACCATTTATCATTCCTCGACTTGCGTGCGCGGTCCGTAAAATTTTCCAAAAAGTTTTTATGTGAAAATTAGATTAAAATATGAAATAGAGCTTTAAAACTCAACTGAGTTGACTTTGGTCAACCTTTTTAGCAAATGTAGCCGGACCAGTATTTTGACAGTTCCGGTAGCTCCGTATCGTGATTTGGTACTTGTGCAAATGCCCGGAATTTAATTTGGAGGTTCCTAGCTCAAGTTATGACCATTTGACGGAACTAGCAATTTAAAGGCTAAAGATTTTCAAGTTTGACCATGGGGTTGACTTTTTGATATCGGAGTTGGAATCCGATTCTGGAAATTTGAACAGCTTTGTTATGTTATTTATGACTTGTGTTCCAAATTTGAATTCATTCCGGATACATTTAATATGTTTTGGCATGAGATTTGCAAATTGAAAAGTTTAAAACTCAAAGTTCGAATCGAGGTGTGAATTGCAATTTCGATGTTATTTGACGTGATTTTAGACCCCGAGTAAGTCCTATTATGATATGGGACTTGTTGGTATATTCGGACGGGATCCCGAGTACCCCAAGTGTGATTCGAATCAAAATCGGAACAAGAATTGGAATTAAGCAAAAATCTAAAATTTGGTCTTCTGGTGTAATCGCACCTGCGGATTTTTGACCGCAGGTGCGAGCTCGCAGAAGCAAGCCTTCCATCGCAGATGCGCCCAGGCGTGTCCAGGCTTCGATCATAGAAGCGGACAGCTTGTCGCAGAAGCATGTCCGTAGATGCGAACCAATTCACACAGATGCGGGACTGGGCTGGGCTGGGGTCTTCGCAGGTGCGGCCTTTTTGCGCAGAAGCAGATGTCGCAGGTGCGACAGGAGTGTCCGCAGATGCGAAACTTCATCTGGCAGCCTGGAATCACAAATTTGAGCTTTGTCTCGCAAATGCGAGTCTGCAAATGCGGGACTTTTATCCGCAGATGCAAAAATGACTGGGCAGAGCCCATAAATTCGGAAGTCGCCATTTTTACTCATTTTTGAGTTTCAAGTCTCGGATTTGGGCGATTTCAAGGGGGATTTTCACGACTTTGAATTGGATAAGTGTTCTTTAACCAAAAGTGATTATATTTCACAAATCCATGTTTATATTCATCATTTATTTCGGATTTAGATGGAAGAAATCGGATCTTTATAAAATCTTTTAAAAACGAAAAGTTAAGATTTGAAGGTCCATTTGATATCGGAATTAGACAATTCTTATATGGTTGAACTCGTATCTGAACGTTTGTTCGGATTTCGTGAGTTTTTTGGGATTTGATACATGGGTCGTACTATCGAATATTTTAATAAATTTCGGATTTTATCCGAAAAATTAGTAAATTCATATGGAATTAATTCCTATGATTAGTATTGAATATATCGAATTGTTTGTGAATAGATTTGAAGCTTTCGAAGACAAATTTAATAGGAAAAGTTGTTGTTGAGTAATTGATTGGAATTTGCAAAGCGAGATAAGTGTCGTGGTTAACCTTGACTTGAGGGAATAGAACCCTTAAATTATTTATTATGTGAAATGCATGTGAACGACGTATAGGCGATGTGACGAGTGTCTATACGTCGTCAAATTAAATATTTGCATATTTACTTGAAAAATCATAAATTGTTTTAAATCATGAATTAATTATTATAATAATTATTTCTCTCCTATTTTTTGTCAAACATTAATTCTCGAATTCCTGCATTAATTGTTACATCTTATTTGAATTATGTGTATTAATTGCTACTTGACATTTAGCATATTAAACATTAAACTGCCTATTTTCTCCCTGATTTCCATAATAAATTGCTATTTGTCATTATTTTTTTCATAATTAAATCATAATTATTCTATGCTTGTTGTTTTAAAATTTTATATTAATTTTTACATTTATTGGGGAAATTTCTTTTATAAGAATTGGTAAATAAATATTTGGGGGATCGGATTGCACGCCGCAATAGACCTATTAAAAGTCAATATTTTGGGGATCGGATTGCTCGCCGCAATAGACTTATTTAAAAGTTAATATATATACTTGATTAAAAATAATTATATGAGAGGGTTGAAAATGAATATATTGTGAGAGTGGGTTGCACGCTACAACAGAATTGAATGTGAATATATTGTTAGAGCAGGTTTCACTGCTGAGTTGGCTTCCATTATTATAAATGAGTTACTTGATTTAATTTTATTATTGTTGTTGTTACTAATATTGCGTACAGGTAATGTAAGTGGCCCGCCTTAGCCTCGTCACTACTTCATCGAGGTTAGGCTCAGCACTTACCACTACATGGGGTCGGTTGTATTGATACTATACTCTGCACTTCTTGTGCAGATTTCGGAGTTGGTCCCAGCGGTGTGCCATAGACTTGCTCAGATTCCAGCTACTCGGAGGAGACTTGAGGTATAACTGCATGGCGTCCGCAGTTCTGAAGTCCCCGTCAAATTTACTTTAGCTATGTATTTATTTTCAGACAGCTTTATTTTATTCAGACCTTTATTTATATTATTCTAGAAGCTCGTGCACTTGTGACACCAATTCTGGGATGGTATTTAGACACTGTTATTTTTTATGGATTATTCACTACATTTCAGACTTTACTTCCGCATTTGTTCTTTGATTATTAATAAATTTAAAAATTATTTTTAAAATAGATAATATTATTCTAACATTGGCTTGCCTAGCAAGTGAAATGCTAGGCGCCATCACGGTCCGAAGGTGAGAATTTCGGGACGTGACAGTTACACATGAAATTCACGTAACAAATAATTCAAGGGTTCTATTCACTCAAGTCAAGGTTAACCACGACACTTACTTCGATTTGCAACCAACTCAAGATTCCAATACACCCTTACCTCACGAATTAGTGTCTAAAAGCTTCAAATCTAATCACAAATAATTCAATATAATCAACACGAATCGTAGGAATTAATTCCATATGAAATTACTATGTTTCCGGATTAAAATCCGAAATTTATTTTAAAAATTGACTGTGGGACCGACGTCTCGAATCTCAAAAAAACTCACAAACACCCGTTCCGATACGAGTTCAACCATATAAAAATTATCGAATTCCGACATCGGATTGACCTTCAATTCTTAATTTTACATTTTTGGAAAATTTTATAAAAATCTAATTTTTCTTCCATAAATTCACAGACTGATGATATAAATGAGTATGTAATCATGAAATATAATCAATATAGGGTAATGAACACTTACCCCAATGTTTTCTCGTGAAAATCTGTCACGACCCGAAATTCTCACATTCGGAACGTGATGGTGCCTAACATTTCACTTGCTAGGCAAGGCAACGTTAGAATAATATTATCTATTTTTAAAATAATTTTTTAAATTTATTAATAATCAAAGAACAAATGCGGAATTGAAGTCTGAAATGTAGTGAATAATCCATAAAAAAAATAGTGTCTAAATACCATCCCAGAATTGGTGTCACAAGTGCACGAGCTTCTAGAATAATACAAAATAAAGGTCTGAAAATAAACACACAGCTAAATTAAAATAGACGGGGACTGCAGAACTGCGTACGCCATGCAGTTATACCTCAAGTCTCCTCCGAGTAGCTGAAATTCGGGCAAGTCTATGGCATGCCGCTGGGACCAACTCTGAAATCTGCACAAGAAGTGCAGAGTGTAGTATCAGTACAACCGACCCCATGTACTGGTAAGTGCTGAGCCTAACCTCGACGAAGTAGTGACGAGGCTAAGGCGGGTAACTTACATTACCTGTACGCAATATTAGTAACAACAACAATAATAGAAATAAATCAGGTAACTCATTTATAATAATTGAAGCCAACTCAGCATTTATAACCAATTATCATTTTCATCAATTCTGTTGCAGCGTGCAACCCGCTCTCACAATATATTCACATTCAATTTTGTTGCAGCGTGCAACCCGCTCTCATAATATATTCACATTCAGTTCTGTTGCGGCGTGTAACCCGCTCCTCCAATATATTCATTTTAATCAAGTCTGTTGCGGCGTGCAACCTGATCCCCCAATATATATATATGTATGTCGACTTTTTAATAAGTCTGTTGCGGCGTGCAACCCGATCCTCCAATATATTCATTATAATTAATTATGTTGCGGCGTGCAACCCGATCCTTCAATATATTCATTATAATCAATCCTGTTGCGGCGTGCAACCCGCTCCTACAACATATTCATTTATCAATTCTTATAGAAAAAAATTCTCCAATAAATACAACAATTAATATAAAATTATACGACAACAAGCATACAATAATTATGATTTGATTATGAAACAAACAAAGGCAAATAGCAAATTATTATGGAAATCAGAGAGAAAATATGCAGTTTAATATTTAATATGCTAAATGTCAAATAACAATTAAGGCACATAATTCAAATAGCATGTAACAATTAATGCAGGAATTCAAGAATTAATATTAGACAAAGAATGGGAGAGAAATAATTATTATAATAATTAATTCATGATTTAAAATAATTTATAATTTTTCAAGTAAGCAGGAAAATAATTAATTTGACGACGTATAGACACTCGTCACCTCGCCTATACGTCGTTCACATGCAATTCACATAACAAATAATTTGAGGGCTCTATTCACTCAAGTCAAGGTTAACCACGACACTTACCTCACTTTACGAATTCCAATCAATTACTCAACCACAGCTTTTCCTTTTAGATTTGTCTCCGAAAGATTCAAATATATTCACAAACAATTCAATATACTCAATACGAATCATAGGAATTAATTTCATATGAATTTACTAATTTTCCGGATAAAATCCAAAATTCATTAAAATATTCGGCAATGGGACCCACATCTCAAATCTCGGAAAAAAATACGAAATTCGAACACTCATTCTGAGACGAGTCCAACCATACAAAAATTATCCAATTCTGATGTCAAAGGGACCTTCAAATCTTAAATTTTCGTTTATGGAAGTTTATTTAAAAATCTGATTTTTCTTCCATAAATTCACGGATTCATGATATAAATGAGTATGAAATCATGAAATATAATCAATATAGGATAAGGAACACTTGCCCCACTGTTTTTCCGTAAAAATCGCCCAAACATCACCTTACCGGAGCTAAAAAATGGAAAAGAGTTGAAAATGGGTCGCAACCCCATTTCCAGAACTTAAGTTCTGTTTCTGGGATTTTTACCCTTCGGGAACGCGGTCAGTACCTCGCATTCGCGAAGCACAAATTCCTATTGCCCAATTTTACTCTTCGCGAACGCGGGGGCTACTTCGCGAATGCGAAGCTTGCCTGGCTTGGCCTTCGCGAACGCGAGATGCCCTTCGCGAACACGAAGACAATTGTCCTGGACAACCCCTTTCCCTTCGCGAATGCGAGGCTTCGGTCGCGAACGCGAAGCTTCGCACCTTAAGCCTTCGCGAACGCGTTCTCTTTGCCGCGAACGTGAAGTACAAAATGTGCCAGCCCCAATTTGCTCTTCGCGAACGCGAGACTCCCCTTGCGAACGCGAAGAAGGAAACCAAAAGCAGGTTTCTGCAGTTTCCTCAAGTCCAAAAATGATCCGTTAACCACTCGAAACCAACCCGGACCCTCGGGGCTCCAAACCAAACATGCACCCAAGTCCTAAAATATCATAAGAACTTGCTCGCATGATCAAATTGCCAAAATAACACCAAGAACTACGAATCAGACACCAATTCAAAGAAAACTTTCAAGAAAACTTTAAAACTTATATTTTTACAACTGGATGTCCGAATCACGTCAAATCAACTCTGATTCTCACCAAATTCGGCAAACAAGTCATAAATATTATAGTGGACCTATACCGGGCTACGGAACCAAAATACTGACCCGAGGTCAATAAATCCAACATCAGTAATTTCTTAGAAATCATTAAGCTTTCAAGCTTTTAATTTTTCATCAAAATTCCATAGCTCGTGCTAGGGACCTCGGAATTCGATTCCGGGCATACGCCCAAGTCCCAAATCATGATACGGACCTACAGAATTGTCAAAATACTGATCCGGATCCGTTTACTCAAAATGTTGACCAAAGTCAACTCAGTTAAGTTTTAAAGCTCTATTTCACCTTTTAATCCAAAGTCAACTCAGTGCTTTTCGAGGTCTTAGAACACATAATTACTTATTAAATTTAAAGATGATATTTTGGATCATCACAAAATCGCCCAAAAATTATCTTACCCGAGCTCAATCGTAAATAGTAGAAAATGGGGTGAAATCCTATTTACAGAACTTAAGTTCTGTTTGCCCAGTTTTTTTGCCTATGCGATCACGGACAATGCTTCGCGATCGCGAAGCACATTTTTAGGTTGCCCATTTTTTGCTCTACGCGAATGCGGAAGAGCTTATACGGACGCGAAGAACCATTTTCCAGCATTACGCGATCGCGTACTGCCTTATGCGATCATGTAACACAAATGGCATGCCCAGTTTCTGCCTTCATTCCTTCTACGTGAACGCGGCTTGGCCCTCGCATTCGCAGTGCTTTGACTGCTGTCACTGTGTGATCGCGGA
Organism: Nicotiana tomentosiformis; assembly: GCF_000390325.3. Classification (NCBI taxonomy): domain Eukaryota; kingdom Viridiplantae; phylum Streptophyta; class Magnoliopsida; order Solanales; family Solanaceae; genus Nicotiana; species Nicotiana tomentosiformis. Next base: position 14,161,151 of record NC_090814.1, read on the forward strand.
CCTCACTATGCGATTGCATAATACAAATTTCATCTGTGACCATTAAACCTTCGCGATCGCAGACACAGTCACGCGATCGCATAGGAGGAAACCAGTAGCAACAGGTTCAGGAGGTTCATGGTTCTGAAATGCGCCGATTATGATCCAAATTACACCTGAGCCCTCGGGGTTCCAAACCATATATGCACACCAGTCCAAAAACTTAATACGAACTCGCTCACACAATTAAAACACCAAATTAACATCTAAAACTACGAATCAGATACCAAATCAAATGAAATTTTTAAGAAAACTTTAGAATTTTTATTTTAACAACCGGACGTCTGAATCACGTCAAACCAGCTCTGTTTCTCACCAAATTTGGTAGACAAGTCATAAATACAATATTTGAGCTATACCGGATTCCAAAACCAAAATACGGACCCGGTATAATAAAGTCAAACATTAGTCAAATCTCTTAAGTCATTAAACCTTTAAACTTAAAATTTCGACAACATGCGATAACTCGAGCTAGGGACCTCCGAATTCGATTACGGGCATACACCCAAGTTCTAAATCTCGACACGGACTTACCGACATTGTCAAAACACTGATCCGGGTTCGTTTGCTTAAAATGTTGACCAAAGTCAACTCAATTGAGTTTAAAAACTCTATTTCATATTTTAATTAATTTTTCACATAAAACCTTTCTAGAAAAAATTTACGAATTGTGCATGCAAGTCGAGGAACAATGAATAGTTTTATTTGAGGTCTCAGAACACAGCAATAATTTATTAAATTTAAAGAGGACCTTTTGGGTCATCACAGATACTTACCTCAAAGAAGCTAGACTAGTGCTCTAAAATGACCTTCTCGAGTGAAACAACCCCTCGAGGGCTCAAATCTAGCCAAAATAACTTCAAATCATAAAGAAAACACATAGGAAATAATTTCGGATAATAAAATTTTAATTTTTATTAAAAACTAAAAAGTCAACCCCCGGGCCTGCACCTCGAACCCGATAAAATTCATAAAATCTGAATACCCATTCGATAACGAGTTCAACCATACCAAAATTATCAATTTATGATATCGAATCAACATATTCATTTCTACTAGCTAAGATAGCTCTTTAATTTCTATCATGTAATTTGCACAAATTGTGTTTTAATATAATGATAAAAATATTGTCTGTATTAAATGCACTACTATTACCATTGGGGTTGATAACCAAGTGCTCTAGAAGAACCAAATCATCTTTTATTGGATGCTCTTCTTCGTTTCTGACACAAAGCAAGAAGTCATTGAATGTTGGATATAATATATAATTATCTACTTAACATGACTAAAATTGATCATTTATGTAAGTTTGGATGATATCTTTTTATTTTGAATTCACGTATTATGCTAATGTAACAATATTTTTTGGCATTTAGATGATTGTTGTAGTATTATATATAAAATTTCTCTCATTAATTAAATTTGATTGTTCATTTATTTAAATAAATATTTAAATCATCATGTGTCATTATTAACGTGCAAACACGTTTATAAATACTAGTATATATATATATATATATATATATATATATATATATATATATATATTAGTGGTAACTATTTTTTTTGTTTCTTGTACTTGTCGTACGGATAGGGATCAGGTGACTCTTGGAAGCCATTTTTGATAGTTCTTTGCTTTTCATCAAGATTTTGTCCAATTTAATACACCTCCTCCCCGCCCCTATCCTCTACCCCCAGTTTAAAACATTTTTCAAGAAGCAAATAAATAAAGAAGCACAGCCAACGTCCAAAATAATTTTCCATATTTGTGTAATTAATCTCGACATAGTTCTGTCCACTTTGTTTTTACGTACTCCCTACATCTTAATTTATGTGCAATATTTAATTGGGCATAAAGTTTAAAAAAATACTTTAAAATTTATTAGCTAAAACATTATAAAACTTGTATGGATGTAAATTATCTAATTAAAAATAAAAAATCGGAGTTCAAAATTAAATGTTCTAAATAAGAAAATATCATATTTTTTAAGATAGGTAAAAAAAATATAATATATAAATTGAGACAGAGAAAATAATAGTTTTTAATTGACTTTCAGTGCAAGATGCACTTGAAGAAAGAAAACTACAAGAAGATAGTAGCAATAAAATTACTAATTAAAGCCTCAAACGTGAGCTGTGGTCTATCGAAAATAATCTTTTTTTAATTTATAATAGGGGTAAAGTTTACGTATACATTATTCTTCTCAGATCCCACTTGTGAGATTTGACTGGATTTGTTATTTTGTTGTAAAGCCTCAAACGTGAATAAAATAGTAATCCTTCCGTTGATTGTTGCTTTTTCAGTTTGCATTTTGCACTTCTCTTAAAAAAATATTAATTAAGTGATTATTTTAATAAATTACTTTTATTAATGGTACTTTATAGATCTGAATTTGACTATTAGTTCCCAAATTACTATTAGTTTGTAAATACAGTACTTACTTAATGATAAAGGTAAAATTTTAAAAATAATTAATTCTCTCTTGATTTATTAAAAGTAACAAGTAAAATAAAAAATTATATTTAATATAATGAACAAGCAAACGGAGATTACGGGATTTGGGAATAATATAGGATTGCAATAAGCAATTTTTGAAAGAGTGCGCAGTGATGATTGTCCTGTGTTCTTGATTTATTTCACGATAAATACATATGATTCCTCCGTAAATATTTGTATATGGGATTACAATGATGAATTGCTATTTGTTTTCCAACCCAAGAATTAACTGATAAATATGCAAAACTAAAATAATGAATTATGAACGCAAAATACTTCCCTCTCCTGTTCAAAAAATCCTGAAGAAATAATAATAAGTATTTACTAAATAATCCTTTTGAAGTCTAGCATCCCATTTGAGTAAATCTTATTTAGCATTTGTTCATTTTTATTTCATATTCATGTTTGTTCGTAGTTTTTGAACTTCAACGTCATGCAAAAAAAATGTTGCATATTCAATTTTTTGAAAAAGTCCTTTTTTTTCCTTCAAAATTCTGAACTTGATCTTCAATTTTTAGCTTACGAGTCTTTCGCTTTAACAAATTTCTTTTTTAAAAAAAGCTACAACTATCCAAACCAAATGTTTTTCTAAAAAAAATATAGTTATTGTAATTGCTAATTAGCCTATTATGTAGAGTTTTGATAAGAGTATTTATTAAAGATGGATAATAATATTTAAGTGATGGTTGCAATATAAAATTTAGAGTTAAGATAGTTGTGAATTAAAATAACTTAGGCTCAAAAGTGAGGGAAGTTATTTTAATTTTTTGGTGTAAATATTTCTTTAAAAATATCTTATAGAAATTAAACATTAGAAAATGAGTTGAAATATATTTTCCGTCATATCAACTACATTGACAGCACATATTTATCCGAGTCATATCAACTACATTGACAGCACATATATATCCGAGCCTGTTTGTAGTATGTTTGGCCAAGTTTCTTCAAAGCCAAAAATATATTTTTTTTCCCAAAAAAAATTACTTTTTTTTTCAAAGTTTAAATGTTTGTCCAAATTTTTAGAAGAAAAAATATACTTTTGAGTAGAAGCAAAAGCACTAGCTTCTCCCCAAAAATACTTTTTAAAAAAATATTTTTGAGAAAAATACACTTAGAAGTACTTTTTAAAAGTTTGGTCAAGCACTAATTGCTGCTCAGAAGTACTTTTCAAATTAATTAGCCAAATACAAATTGTATCTCACCAAAAATACTTTTTTTTTAAAAATAATTCTCAAAATAAGCTAGTTTTTGAAGTTTGGCCAAATATGCTATTGGTCAGAATACCTAGCCCAATTGATTATGGTGTAGAATCACGGCCCAGTGGGCTTTAATCTAAAATAGACTTATATTAGACTGACGAGCAAAATTCATTTATAGCCACTCCGGTCAAACTTATATCATCCGGTAGTCATAAAATGTCCCCATACAAATCATAGCATAAAAATAATAATAACGCCAGCAAATGAAAAGGATCTAAGATATGAATTTCTTTAAATCGAAGGTAAACCGACTTGAATTCTTTAAACCGGAGGCCGAGCCGAGTCATCTATAAGCAGCTTGTGATTGATTTCAGTTTAAAACAAGGTATGCAATGGTCGGCCGCCGCGAGCTGCCACGCGGAGGTGGCGATGAGTGGCCGAGTATGCCAACCCAACATTAAACACCCATCGTTCTCTTCAACTCTGTTTGATCGAGAATCTCAGCATCAAGATCAGCTAATGAGTTCGACCCCAATAGTTCTCTTCTAACTTCCACCCAGCTTGTTGCAAAGCGTCAGTGTTATCTGGCTGTGGAGGTCCAGTTCCAGTAAGCCTAAATGCTGCTGGTCCACCTGGACGTAAAGCTAAAGCTTGAATAAGTGCTGGCCATTTTCCGAAATAACTACCCGCATTTTAGCCCACCTTAGCACACCGCGCGGCTTCAAATAGTTCCCCTAATAGCAACACCCATATCAAACTTATCTTATCTCACCTCATGCGTATCAATATCTAGTGTTATACCATGCATATCAATATTATAACGTAATAACAATTCGCACCACAAGTGCCCATATGCCATAACTTACCAAAAGAATCAACAATATCAATATTTTTACAACAAATAGTTCATGGCTCAACCACAATGTTTACAAGAATATCAATAATAACAAAATGAATGTGAATTGCTCAAGAAGAAAGATATCTCAACAATTAACAATTTCAACTCAATGCGATAACAGCTCTTACAACTTCAACACCAAAACTCAACAAGAAGATATTCCAATAAATAACAACTCCAAGTAGGTAGTTCAACAATTAAAGAAGTAACAAGACAATAAGGAGAGCAATAACTTCAACTAAAGCATATAAAAATAAATACTCCCTCCGTTTCAATTTATATGAACCCATTTGACTGGACACGGAGTTTAAGAAAAGAGAGAAGATTTTTGAACTTGTGGTGTAAAATGAGGCACATATATTTTGTGTGGCTATAAATCATTGCACAAAGATAAATTGTTTCCAAATAAGAAAAGAGGTCATTCTTTTTGGCACGGAGTAAAAAGAAAATAGGTTCACATAAATTGAAACGGAGGAAGTAACAAGTAAGAGGTAGAACATGTGTTAACAATGTCAAATAAAACATGTAAGGGTAGACTAACACATGTAAGGGTAGATTAACAATGAAAGATATAACATGTTATGACAATTCAATTAAAGACATGAAAAGATTCTAAATAACCTAAGTCGGTCAAATACCATATGTAGCCTGTGTACCCACTCGTCACCTTGCGTACACAACTTTCACATAACACAAATAACACTATAAACCCAAATCCTAAGGGGTAGTTTTTTTTCTCACAGAGTTAGGCAAGATACTTACCTCAAGCAAGCTAAATCATCCCACTAGTAAGCCTTTTTCGCTAAAATCCAACTCCGCACGGCTCAAATCTAGACAAAATAACTTAATACCATGAATACAAACCATATGAAACTATTCTGGATAATAAAGTTGCAATCTTTAAAGAAATTCAAAAAGGCAACTCAAAATGTCAACCTTGGGCTCGCACCTCGAAACTCGACCAAACTTATAAAATCCGAACACACATTCAATAATGAGTCCAACCATAATAAAATTGTCCAATTATGACTTTAAATCGACTTTCAAATTCTCAATTTATAGCTTAGGAAGGTTTCACAAAAATCTCCAATTTTCCAACTCAAAACACTAATTAAATGATAAAAATAATGATGTATTCTGTCACGACCCAATTTCACCTATAGGCCGAGATGGCGCCCAACATTACAGTTAGGAAAGCCAACTAATAAATTAAACGTATATCAATCATTCTTTAAAATTTTTCCAAGTAATTCTGTTCTTTTTCCTAGCAATATTAATGAAAATAGAAAAGATACCGATAAATTTAAATTTAAGAAAATAATACCAATTTTAAATTCTACCAATGTGTGTGCCAAGACCCGGTGTCACAAGTGTATGAGCATCTAGTAGACTATACAAAACTCGAAATACCTTCTGAAATAAAATAGACAGAATATAAATACAAGAAGAGACACTGGTAGCTACAGAACGGCTCAGAAAGGCAGCTCACCTCTACGTCTCTGGATAACATGGGTGTAAGATGATAGGTCCTCCACTAGTACTTGCCTCAGATCTGCTGCACAAAAAGTGCAGCAAGTGTAGTATCAGTACATAAATAACGTATACCCAGTAAGTATCAAGCCTAATCTCGAAGTGGTATAGACGAGATGACCGACTTTGACACTCACTAAGGGTCAATAATAATAATTGAAATAAAATTAGAATATCTAAATCAACATGATTCACAGAGTTAACAATAATTTATTTAACTAGCAGAAATAATTAAATTCATTCAAATGCAACAATTTCCAAACTATTAATTAAGTTCACAAACTGCAATTGAAATGCCAAGGTATCGTATAATTATTATTATTAGGCACGATTTCTGTCGAGGTCGTACGGCCCGATCCAGAGTGTCGTGTATACTGCCGAGGGACGTGAGGCGCGATCCATAGATGCATCTATCCTGCCGAGGCGTTCGGCCCGCTCCACAAGAAAGGAGGACATTTTCTTATATACCTCCGGAAGGAGAGTATACTTATTATAAGATCAATTCGAGAAGATGGACAATTTCTTTTAACAATTAATTAATTTAAACAAAAAATTAAGCATATAAGATTTTCATCTTTTAATATTTTTCACTAACAATTCACAATATATATATATCAAATAATTTTAATTAAACAAAGAATATAATTTACACAACTAATTCATGATTTGAGTCCTAAACTACCCGGACTTTAGCATAAATAGTAGCTACACACGGACTCTCGTCACCTCATACGTACGTAGCCCCCGTAATTTAGCAAAATTATTTAATTTAATCACCTATGGGGTAAATTTCCCCTCACAAAATTAGACAAGAGACTTACCTTGTCTCAAAGTCCACCTTCCAATTACCACGTCGCGTTAAATTCTCAATTCGATGCCGAAAAACCCGAACTATCCAGATGTTATACAAAATAATTAATAAATATTTAATAATTCAAATTTAGGCTATTAAATAAATTACCCAACCCAAAATGATAAAATTTCTAAAATTCACCAAGGGCCCACTTGCCCGGATTCAGGAAAACTTCGGATGAAAACGTTATCCAAAATCTCAAGAACTCAAATATATAATTTCTATCCAATTCCATAACCATTTTCGTGTTTAAAATATCATTTTATAAAAATCTAGGTTTTTCATCTAAACCTTTGATTTCTAAGATTTACTAGTTATAATCTACCCATAATTTATGTATTTAACTCAAGGGTGTAGAATTAACTTACCTTCCAATTGCCACTTGAAATCCCCCTCTCAAAAGCTCTGAAATCGCCCGAAAATAGAGGAAAAATGGGCTCAAAATGGTTGATTCCCATCCTTTTAAGCTTTCTGCCAAACAGGCATTTCGCACCTGCGGAGTTGGGCTCTGCGCAAAAGCCTCGCAGCTGCGAGTTTCACTCTCCTGACCAAGCCTCGCATCTGCGAGCCTAGCCTTGAACCTGCGCGTTCGCAGGTGCGCCAAAGTTCCGCAATTGTGGTGTCAGGCATTCCCTCCTCCTTCCGTTTCTTCAAACAAACGTCGCATCTGCGATGGTCGCACCTGTGACTGTCCAAGCGCAGGTGCGATCTTATCAGAAGTAGAAAGCTTCAGTTCTTCCTCCAAATTTCAAAATTGGTCTGAGCCTCGTCCGGTTAACACTCGGGGCCCCCGGGGCCCCGCCCGAACATACCAGCAAGTTTGAAATCATAAAATGGATTCGCTCGAACCCTCGGAACGTGGAAAACAATATCAATACTAAGAATCATACCCCAAACCAAATTGATTCAACTTAGAAATTTCAAGTTCTTCAATTTACTTCCAATGCATCGAAAATATACTTAAACTACTCGGAATGACACGAAATTTTGCGTGCAAGTCTTAAATCACTATACGGAGCTATTCTCAAACTAGGAATTCTAAACGGACTTCAATTACTCCAAAACCTACTCCAAACCAAATTTAAAGAGCTTTAAACCTTTAAATAGTTAGTTTTCACTATTAAGCGCCAAAACGCTCCCGGGTTATCCAAAACCCGGTTCGAACATACGCCCAAGTCCGAAATCATCATATGAACCTTTTGGAACCGTCAAATCCCGATTTCGGTGTCGTTTTCTAAAAATATTGACCGAAGTCAAACTTATCCTTTTAAAGCCAACTTAAGGAACCAAGTGTTCTGATTTCAACCCAAACACTTCCAAATTCCGAACCAACCCTCCCCGCAAGTCATAAATCAATAAAAACACATACATGAGGTTTTATTTTAGGGAACGGGGTTCTAAAAGTTAAAATAACCGGTTGGGTCATTACATATTCATGAAAAATAAGCAAATCCGAGTAAAAAAATTACTTACCTCGTTCCAATTCTTGAAAGTCCCCTCCAAAATCACCAAAACCGAGCTCTCTAACTCAAAGTGTGGAAAATGAAATAACACCCTAGACTCTAACCCTTTTCTGCCCAGTTATTCCGCTTATGCGGACATTCGGTCTCTTTTGCGAGTCCGCACATGCGGAAAATCCATTGCAGGTATCAACTAAAGCCTAGAGATTTCTGCTCATGCGGACCAATCCTGCACTTGCAGTTCCGCTTTCGTGGACTAAAGTTCACTTCAGCAGAAGCCTGACCGCACCTGCAGTCCTGTTGCATTTGCATAGGAGAATCCATATCTGCAGACACGCACCTGCGCATGGACCTCCGCACATGCGGTCCCAGCATCACTGTCACGACCCAAAATCCGACTAGCCGTGATGGAACCTAACCTCACCTGCTAGGTAAGCCGAATAACAATAATACGATTCAATTAATATTTAAATGACTCTAATACACTCCCCAAGGACTGGTCGTACAAATCATGAGCTTCTAATATTTGAATTTACAAGCTGGTGTGAAATAAAATACATCATCCGTTTGAATTATACACGAACAGATTAATAATTCTAAAGCTACCAAGAACAAGAGACAGATGTAACTGGATCGCAAGTACATCTTCAATGCTAGCTCCCGCCATGCACAACAACATCAACATTCAAAATCCGCATGCAAGGTGCAGAAGTGTAGTATAAGTACAACTGAACCCATGTACTCAATAAGTAACAAATCTAACCTTAGGTTGAAAGTAGTGACGATCTTATACCAATGTTAGAGTCCACACCCATATCCAATAACATCTCATAATAATAAAATTTAGGCAACACAAAGAATAACTCAATAATAAGATGCTTAGCTCGTTCACAATTCCGGAAATATAAACATTTTCTTTTCAAGTATAATAGTAAAACTCAATTCTTTTCACTGAAATCACCAAAATATGAGTAAGTGTGAAAACTGTGATTTTTCCCAAAACCTATCTTCCACAATAGGAAATTTCATTTTCAAATAGCATGAGAAAAGTACATCTCTATGCATACATGTCAATGTGCATGCCAATGCAATACAACATAGTGATAAAACCATATGCATACTCTCAGAGTATCAATTCACTCAGTCCTCCCAGTCACTCAATCTTCTCAGTCATTCAGTCCTCCCAAATCACTCGGCACTCGCACTCAGCAGGTACCTGCGCTCACTATGGGTGTGTACAGACTCCGGAGGGGCTCGTTCAGCCCAAGTGCTATATCAAGCCAATCATGGCATATAAATAAATAAAATATGTTGCGGCGTGCAGCCCGATCCCATAAACATCCTCACCATCAGGCCCTCGGCCTCACTCACTCATCAATCTCTCCAGTCTCTTGGGCAAAAAATTGTCATGAAAATCAGCTAAAAAATGATGATACGATGTATCAATAAATAACAACCGAGACTGAGATATGATATAAATGAATCAACATGACTGAGTTTCAAATTTCAATTTAAACAAATTCAATAATAATATGACCTCTATGGGTCTCAATAATACTAGTTTATAGCCTCAGCATGATTTTAACATGATTATAAGCTCAAATTCCTTTAACATATGACAATACAAGGAAAATTCCAAGATTAGTTTACTATAAAATTCCACGGAATCAATTACGTCATAATTTCTACGGTGCCCACACGCTCGTTACCTTACTTGTGCGTCACCTCCAACCAAATCACATAACACGTATATTCGGGGTTCAAACCCTCATCTACAAGTTTAGAAGTGTTACTTACCTCAATAAGACGAACCCAACATCGATCAAGCTAATCAATACTCAGGAAATTCCATTCCGGGCGTATCCACCTCTGAATGCCTTCTTGTCTCCTCAATTCAATGCCAACGATCTGAAACTAAAATTCACCCCCTAATGATACTACAAAGATCTAATATACTAAGCAACTTCAATCTACAATATCAACATCCATTGGGACCAACATTAGTAACTAATTCCATAGTTTAGGCCCTTTAGACAATTTACCAAACACGTAGTGGACATACATTTATACATTTCTTAACCATAGAATTACTTCTTCCAACTACCATCATTTACCAAAAATTCATCCCACCATCATTCTTTAACAACATATAATCCTAACATCACATGTGTGACCAACAATTCTCACCCAACCAACAAAATTCCATCAAATAATCACCTTCAATCTCTACAATGGTTATATATTTAAATTGGGAACTTATGGCTTCCAGTCACCATACAATGAGTTCATATACTTAATTCATACTCATATTCCCATAATATATTCATACATGTAAGTCTAAGGGTGTAGAATTACCTTTTAGAAGAAATCTTGCAAAACCTTCCTTTGAGTTGTAGAAGAAATTTCTTGAAGGTCTATGTATTTTATGTGTAAATTTCATTAATACTAGTGTAGAAATAATGGAATTTCAAACCAAAATAATGGGGATTGATTACCTTGAAGAAGAGGAAAGTTGGTGGTCTTGAGAGAGTGGAGAAGAGCTCAAACATTCATCCAAATGAAATGGGGAAAATGAACCCCGAAATTGTATTGTATTTATAGGCCCAGATTTTTGGGTTTTGGATGCTGCCCTAGATGCTTCGCATCCCCACTTCACTCTTATTTGAAGTTCGGATGCGGACCTGGATGCTATGGCAGCACTTTACTGTCAGCCTTTCTTTCGGACGCGGCCTCGGATGCTTCGCATCCGCAGACTCCTCCGCCATCCTTTGGTAATTTGGTCATAACTTCTTGTAGGAATGTCCAAATGATGAACGGTTTGAAGAGTTAGAAAATAGACTCGAAGACCTTTAATGTTATAGGTCATCCATAACATAACTCCTTATATATATGTATATATGCTCATCCAAATTTGGGTCTTGTGCGTACTCATTTGGAACTTTAGTCTATCATAAAATTTCCAACTTGACTTGGACTTAGGGCTCTCCTTAGATCCCACATCACTTATAATATGCCTCGTACACTTATTATCATATCCAATTGATATCCATTATATTAATAGTCCTTGTCTGTACACAAAATAATATAATAAGTGCACATCAACTTTCTTACTAGTGCTCAAGTACTTTGAAATTTTCTGGGGTGTTACATTCTCCCCCACTTAAGAACATTCATCCTCGAATGTTTCACATGTTACTTATAAGAATAGAGTTATCCTTCTACCTCCAACCATTATACATAGACATTTATGACTACATCGATCTCATACTTCCTTTCCAAAATTTCAACTTACTTATGGCACTTAAAATGTGGCTATCCTTACAAATTCATAAATATATTTCGGCAGAGTTTCCCCTGTAACTGGGCCTATCCACCTATCAGATAATCACCAACATCAACCTATCAACACATCCACAACTTGACAAATCATCACCATGTATATCAACATCATATATCTCATCATTACATGCATTATATTATCAAGAGTGATATCTGGACATGAGCTGCACATATTTAAATCATAACACATAGAAAGTACCTTTCAAATCACAATCATTTGACTATACACTCATGTGAGAACATTTTATTTCCTTAACATTTTTGGCCTTCAAGGTGGCCTCCTCGACTTACCGACTTCGCCATAGTACCTTAACGGAGGCAATCTCATCTCCCGGACTTTTCTAACAAGGATGGCAAATAGTTGCTCTTCATAATCCAATTTTCCATTAACTTTACCTTCTTAGACATAGACGCATGAAACACCCAGTACACGGAGAACAATAATAGGGAGACATCATACTCATAGTTTGGCATATTCCCTTCATGATTTCATAAAGCATAATGTGACTACACATACTTTACCCTTATTAGAAATTCACATAACATCCTCACGGAGAAAATATTGAGAATAACCCATTCACTTTCTTCAACTCTAAATCTATCACGAAAAGGAATTCCCACTGTCGGGACCGTGATGGCGCCTAACATTTCACTTGTTAGGCAAGACAATGTTAGAGAATCATTAAACCAATTCTTATCCCATTCAGTAAATAACATCAATTTAACTAAGATGAAATATAATGAGTGCGGAGTAATATATATATAAAAAAACTGCGTTAATTACTACCACCCGGATATGGAGTCACAATTCACGAACATTCTCAAATTCACTACAAGTAATAGTCTGAAAGTAATACAATTGTTTGGGTGAAAGAAACAGTAAAACAGAAAAGATGGACGAGGACTTCAAGGTCTGTGAACGCTGACAGATCTACCTTGAGTCTCCGGATAGCAGGTCCAACAACTATAATCCCGATCAACCCTAGCCGGTACCAAAATCTGCACAGAAAGTACAGAGTGCGGTATCAGTACAACCGACCCCATGTACTGGAAAGTGTCGAGCCTAACCTCGACGAAGTAGTGACGAGGATAAGGCAAGGCACCTACAAATCAACCTGTACAATTTAACAATGTATATGCAAATAACAGTAATGAAGAGCTAAACAGAAAATATCGGGAATGGAAAACATGCTGGGGAAAATACAAGATGAAGAACTACAGCAGAATGGTAACTGGAACAGTCAATATACTATGAATCAACAGGAATAATGAGTACAGTAAAGGAAAAATGCACGGCATCACCCTTCGTGCTTTTACTCTCAAACTCACCATAAAGTCAATAGAAACGACACGGCATCACCCTTCATGCATTAACTCTCATATCATGGCACGACATCACCCTTCGTGTATTAAATCTCATATCATGGCACGACATCACCCTTCGTGCATTAACACTCACAATATGGAACGACATCACCCTTCGTGCATTAACACTCACAATATGGCACAACATCACCCTTCATGCATTAACACTCACAATATGATAAGGACGATATGAGAGAAACAGAAATAAAATCGGGAAAACAGGTAAATTGGCACGCTTAGGTACTCGTCACCTCACATATACGCCGCTCACATGAATTTCACATAGCAAATAATATGAGGTTCCTAATTCCCTCAAGTCAAGGTTAGACACAACACTTACCTCGCTCCGAAGGCCACTTAATACTCAATCACAGCTTTTCCTCTAGAATTTACCTCCAAACCACTCGTATCTATTCAAAAACGACTCAATAATATCAAATATTGCTAAAGGAATCAATTATATTGCATAAATTTAGATTTCCCAAATTTTCCTCCAAAAGGTCAAAAATCGACCCCGGGCCCGCTTGGTCAAAACCCGAGGTTCGGACCAAAAATCCATTTACCCATTCACCCCCAAGCCCGGATATATAATTGGTTTTGGAATCCGACCTCAATTTGAGGTTTAAATCCCCAAATTTCCGAAATCCCTAATTTCTACCCAAAACCCTAATTCTACCATGAAAACTCTAGATTTTAGGTTGAAAATTTATGAAATGAAATGGGTAATTGAAAGAATATAGTTTAGAATCACTTACCAACATTTTGGGGGAAGAAATAAACTCTTGAAAATCGCCTCTAGCCCGTTTGTTTCTATGAAAGTTGGAAAATGGCTTATTTCCGTTCTTGATTTTGTTTTATGCACTGGGCGACAGTGTGCATCGCGTTCGCGAGGCCACTGTCGCGTTCGCGAAGAGTATAGGCTGCCAAACCTTCGCTTTCGCGAAGGTTACTCCCCCTGGCCTTCGCATTCGCGAGACATAGCTCGCGTTCACGATGAAGGAAAGACCAACCCTCCCCCAAGTCCCGAATGCTTTGCGTTCGCGATGAGCCGGTCGCGTTCGCGAAGGGTAAATCCACCATCACTTCGTGTTCGCACCCAGTCCTTCGCGTTTGCGAAGAGTAAAAGTCAGCCATTCCAGTTTCTACTTCGCGTTCGCGAGAGTGCCTTCGCGAACGCGAAGAAGGAAATCAGAAGGCATCAAAATCTGCAGAAAACCAGATTTTTCCAAAGTCCAAACATCCCGTGGCCTATCCGAAACTCACCTGAGCCCTTGGGGCTCCAAACCAAACATGCACACAAGTCTAAAAACATCATACGAACTTGCTTGCATGATCAAATCGCCATAATAACACCTAGAACTATGAATTTAGCACCAAATAAAATAAAATTCTCAAGAACACTTTAAAATTTCTATCTTCACCACCGGACGTCCGAATCACGTCAAACCAACTCCGTTTCTCACCAAATTTCATAGATAAGCCAAAAATATTATAATGGACCTATACCGGGATCCGAAACCAAAATACGGACCCGGTATCAACAAGACAATATGAGAGAAACGGAAAATAGGCCTAGAGCTCTGATACCAACTTGTCACGACCAAAAATCCGACTAGCCGTGATGGCACCTAACCTTATCTGCTAGGTAAGCCGAAAAATAATAATACGATTCAAATAATATTTAACTGACTCTAATACACTCCCCAAGGACTGGTAGTACAAATCATGAGCTTCTAACATTTGAATTTACAAGCTGGTGTGAAATAAAATACATCATCTGTTTGAATTATACACGAACAGATTAATAATTCTAAAGCTAACAAGAACAAGAGGCAGGTGTGACTGATCGCAAGTACATCTTCAATGCTAGCTCCCGCCATGCACAACAACATCAACATCCAAAATCCGCACGCAAGGTGCAGAAGTGTAGTATGAGTACAACTGAACCCATGTACTCAATAAGTAGCAAATCTAACCTTAGGTTGAAAGTAGTGACGATCTTATACCAATGTTAGAGTCCACACCCATATCCAATAACATCTCATAATAATAAAATTTAGGCAACACAAATAATAACTCAATAATAAGATGATGAGCTCGTTCACAGTTCTGAAAAAATAAATATTTTCTTTTCAAGTATAATAGTAAAACTCAATTCTTTTCGCTGAAATCACCAAAATATGAGTAAGTTTGAAAACTGTGATTTTTCCCAAAACCTTTCTTCCACAATAGGAAATTTCATTTTCAAATGGCACGAGAAAAGTACATCTCTATGCCTACATGTCAATGTGCATGCCAATGCAATACAACATAGTGATAAAACCATATGCATACTCTCAGAGTATCAATTCACTAAATCCTCCCAGTCACTCAATCTTCTCAGTCACTCAGTCCTCCCAATCACTCAATTCTCATAGTCACTCATGCCTCACAGTCACTCAATCCTCCCAAATCACTCGACACTCGCGCTCAACACTTGCACTCGGCACTCGCACTCAGTAGGTACCTGCGCTCACCGAGGGTGTGTGCACACTCCGGAGGGGCTCCTTAAGCCCAAGCGCTATATCAAGCCAATCATGGCATATAAATCAATAAAACATGCTGCGGCGTGCAACCCGATCCCATAAACATTCTCAAAATCAGGCCCTCAGCCTCACTTCGTCATCAATCTCTCCAGTCTCTCGGGCTCAAAAGTGTCATGAAAATCAGCCCAAAAATGATGATATGATGTATCTATAAATAACAATAGAGACTGAGATATGATATAAATGAATCAACATGACTGAGTTTCAAATTTTAATTTAAATAAATTCAACAACAATATGACCTCTATGGGTCTCAATAATACTGGCATATAGACTCAGCATGATTTTAACATGATTCTCAGCTCCAATTCCTTTAACACCTGACAATACAAGGAAAATTCCAAGAATATCTTATTATAAAATTCCATGGAATTACGTCATAATTTTCACGGTGCACGCCCACACGCTCATCACCTAGCATTTGCCTCACCTCCAACCAAGTCACATAACACGTATATTCGGGGTTCATACCCTCAGCTCCAAGTTTAGAAGTGTTACTTACCTCAACAAGACGAACCCAACATCGAGCAAGCTAATCAATACTCAGGAAATTCCATTCTGCGCGTATCCACTTCTGAATGCCTTCTTGTCTCCTCAATTCAAACAAACGATCCGAAACTGAAATTCACCCCTTAATGATACTACAATGATCTACTGTACTAAGCAACTTCAATCTACAATATCAACATCTATTGGGACCAACATTAGTAACTAATTCCATAGTTTAGGCCATTTAGACAATTTACCAAACACCTAGTGGGCATACATTTATATATTTCTTAACCATAGAATTACTTCTTCCAACTACCATCATTTACCAACAATTCATCCCACCATCATTCTTTAACAACTTATAATCATAACATCACATGTGTGACCAACAATTCTCTCCCAACTAACAAAATTCCATCAAATAATCATCTTTCAATCTCTACAATGGTTATGTATTTAAATTGGGAACTTATGGCTTCCAATCACTATACCATGAGTTCCTATACTTAATTCATACTCATATTCCCAATATATGTCCATACATGTAAGTCTAAGGGTGTAGGATTACCTTTTGGAAGAAATCTTGCAAAACCCTCATTTGAGTTCTTGAAGAAATTTCTTGAAGGTCTATATATTTTATGTGTAGATTTAATCAATAATAGTGTATAAATGATGGAATTTCACACCAAAATAATGGGGATTGCTTACCTTGAAGAATAGGGGAGTTGGTAGTCTTGAGAGAGTGGAAAAGAGCTCTAAAATTCTTCCAAATGAAATGGGGAAAATGAACCCCGAAATTGTATTGTATTTATAAGCCCAGATTTCTGGGTTTCGGATGCTGCCCTGGATGCTTCGCATCCCTACTTCACTCCTCTTTGAAGTTCGGATGCGGACCTGGATGTTATGGCAGCACTTCACTGCCAGCCTTTCTTTCAGACGCGGCCTCGGATGCTTCGCATCCGTAGACTCCTCTGCCATCCTTTGGTAATTTGGTCCTAACTTCTTGTAGGAATGTCCAAATGATGAACGGCTTAAAGAGTTGGAAACTAGACTCGAAGACCTTTAATGTTATACATCATCCATAACATAACCCCTTATATATACGGCAAAGGGCCAAATATACCCCTCTACTTTTGAAAATGGTCTAAGAATACCATTCATTATACTATTGGGTTATCTATACCCCTGCAGTTGTACTTTGAGTTCAAATATACCCCTCATTCAAATAGAGGGACACGTGTCATCGTCTTGTTGGTCAATTCTAAATATCTCCTAATTAATTAAAAAGACCCATTACCCATACCCAAAAAATAATTTTTTTAAAGCAATATTTTTTTTGTAAAAACTGAAAAAAAAACTGAAATTATTTTTACTAAAAACTGAAAAAAGCGAAAATATTTTTTTTCCAGCTTTTACAAAAAAACTGCTTTAAAAAAACAGAAAAATATTTTCTAAAATAATGTTTTTGTAAAAAATAAAAAGCAATTTTCTAAAGCAATTAAAAACTGGAAAAAACTGAAATATTTTTAACTAAAAACTGAAAAAAAAATATTTATTTTTTTAGTTTTTACAAAAACATTGCTTTAGAAAATTGCTTTTCAGTTATTTTTCAGTTTTTACAAAAATATTGTTTTAGAAAATATTTTTCAGCTTTTTTTAAAGCAGTTTTTTCTGTAAAAACTGGAAAAAAAATATTTTTGATTTTTGCAGTTTTTAGTAAAAACAATTCTATTTTTTTCCAGTTTTTACAAAAAATATTGCTTTAGAAAATTGCTTTTCAGCTTTTTTTTTTCATCATTTACGAAAACATTATTTTAGAAAATATTTTTCAATTTTTTTTGTAAAAACTGAAAAAAAAAAAAAAGTATTTTCATTTTTTCAGTGTTTAGTAAAAATAATTTCAGTTTTTTCCAGTTTTTACAAGAAAAAATTACTTTTCGGATATGGGTAATGGGTCTTTTTAATTAATTAGGAGATATTTAGAATTGACCAACAGGACGATGACACATGTCCCTCCATTTAAATGAGGGGTATATTTGAACACAAAGTATGACCTTTGGGGTATAGATAACCCAATAGTATAACGAGGGGTATTCTTAGACCATTTTTGAAAGTAAAGGGGTATATTTGGCCCTTTGCCGTTATATATATGTTGATATGCTCGTCTAAAGTTGGGTCTTGTGCGTACTTATTTGGAACTTTAGTCTATCATGAAATTTCCCACTTGACTTGGACTTAGGGCTCTTCTTAGACCCCACATCACTTATAATATGCCTCGTACACTTATTATCATATCCAATTGATATCCATTATATTAATAGTCCTTGTCTGTTAACAAAATAATATAATGAGCGCACATCAACTTTTTTACTAGCGCTCAAGTACTTCAAAATTTTTCAGGGTGTTACAATCACCTAGTCCCATTTCGCACCTTCGGGCACTGGACCGCTTCTGCGGTCCCACACCTACGGCCATGCCTTCACAGGTGCCATTGCACCAGAACTCAGTTGTTCATCAGCCATCATCCTAAGTCCAAAATGAACTCTATTTCAATCCGAATCACACCTGAGGCCCCCGGGACCCCGTCCAAACATACTCTCAAGTCCCAAAACATTAACGAACCTACTCGAGGCCAAAACTCATATCAAACAACATCGAATCTATGAATCGGACTCCAATTCAAACCTATTGAATCTATGAACCTTTCACTTCTAAAACTAACACTAAATCATATCAAACCAACTCCGAATGAGTTCAAATTTTGCACACAAGCCGAAAATGACAAAACAAACCCTTTTCAACTCCCGGAACCAAAATTTGAACCCGATATCAATAATGTCAACTTTCGATCAAACTTCTCAACCTTCCCAACCTCCAGCTTTTCAACTTTCTCCAATTCAAACCGAAACGAGCTACAAACCTCTTAATCAATATATGGACTTACTTCTAAGTCCAAAATCACCATACGAATCTATGAAACCATCAAAACTCTATTTCGGAGTTGTCTATACAAAAGTCAAACTCCGATCATCTATTTTAATTTAAGATCCCAACCTTGGGACTAAATGTCCCAATTCACTCCGAAACTCACCCGAAACCAAACCAACTACCCCGACAAGTCTCATAAATAGGGGAATGGGGCTAAAATACTCAAAACAACCGGTTAGGTCATTACATGTACCCAATCTATTCCAATAATATCCATTCAAAATAAATTCCAATTTTAAAAATTCAAAATTTTGAATTCATGCTTAAACAAGCTTCAATGGCTGTCCATGGCGTTTTTAGTTTAATCCTTCGACACAATCCAACAAACTAACGTTTAATAGTAATTTCTAAATCGAATTAAGGTGCTCGATTCTCTAAAGCAAACTCTTGCTTATTATATGCTGTAATAACTGACTTTAATTGAAAATTGTTTGGATTAAAATGACATTTGGTCCTTTTCTAGTAAATATTTTTGTCACGACCCGTAATCTCATCCTCAAGGTCGTGATGGAACCTAACATCCAATTGCTAGGCAAGCCGACGTGAAATAATTTAACAACCGATTTTAACAGATAAAATCACAATAATGATATTCAACAAGAAATAAAAACTGCACACAAGTGTAATAACATC